>NC_140263.1:4498668-4519796 GCF_949987555.1 Borostomias antarcticus | reverse complement strand
CTTCGCGGGCTCTCAAGCGCTGCTATATATATACACACACACACACACACACACACCTTGTTTGTCTTCTCCCGCTGGGCCAGCCGAGAGGCCAGGGCTCTCTGATGGAGGGGCAGGTGGGGTCAGGGGTCGAGGATGGAGGGGCAGGTGGGGTCAGGGGTCGACGACGGAGGCAGAGTTTATTGGTGGTTCGTTGGCGTTATAACACGGGTTCAGCTTCGCTCATTGAAACTATATGGGAGTTCTCTTCAACCCAGCCACTCAACCCCCTCAACCACCCTTCACACACACACACACACACACACGCACACACACACACACACATCCGAGGGCCCGCTTCACGGACGCCGTGCCAGCTGCCGTCGCCGCACCTCTTTCAAAACCTGTCGCCTGGCAACTGTCGCCAGGGCTGGGCAGGCCACAGTGGAGCTGAAGGGGCACTCCAGGGATCCATCACCGCCCTCCCTCCTCCCTCCCTCCATCCCTCCATCCCTCCATCTCTGAGAGGGCCCCCAAGAGGAAGCACTTGACAAGGGGGCAGGAAGTTTTATGCCACTCCTGAAAAGTAATGGGCCATTATTTGTTTTGGGTTAAGTCTTCCTCCTCTCTCCCCCTCTTCATCATCACTCGAATGCAGAGAGTTGGGCTACGTCTGGTAATGTTAGCGCTAGCTACATTAGATGAGAGGTGCAGTCAGGGCATTAACTAGCAGCATTGGCCAACAGTAACATTAAGATGTTAGATCTAAGATAGGTTAGCTAGTGTGTAACATAACGTTAAGTTAGATGTCATTTATGTAGCTTAACATTACAGCAGGAAACTCTGGCCGCGCAGCAAGGTAAAGTTAGCTAGCTAGCAAACGTCAACATAGCCAGCTAACAGCTAGCCTAGCCATCATGACGGCGATGTCTGAATATTTTTGTGACACGTGTCTTATTGAAGCATAACTTGGCCTTGAGCTCGTCCTCCAATTCAGTTTTTTGGCAGTCTCATCGTTTTTTCTGTCCAATGGTAGGGGACACACTGCTCACTCCTGTCCAATCGTAGAGGACTCATTGCTCACTGGCTCTTTTGTATGGTAGTCATCACACTGCTGGTGACTACAGTAGAGTGGATCTGTATGAGATGAGATATCAAGATTATGATGATGATCAGATGCATTCTGGACCGCACAGATGTACACCACACCCTCACCTTCTGTCCGCTGCGTGTTGTGGTCAGAAGTGCAGCCGGGGGTTGTAATGTTTTATTGAACACACTGAAAGAGTTTGATTTCATCGCCTGTTGATCTCGGCGACGGTGTTCCAAGCGAACCATCGTAACACCTCGTCACTCCCACACAGAAAGAAAGCCGCAGTCGAGCTTCAGCGGTACACCTACGATCTCCTCCTCCTCCTCCACACGCCGCGATTTAAAAGAGGAGCCGTGTTACGCGGCGGCGTTTCGGGAATTGGTACCTGCGTGCGAGCAAGGTCAGCGGTCCTCTGTTGACTCAATTTGTGGAGTCAACACCGCGTGGCTGCCCCAGTCCCCGAGCCCAGGGGAGTCGGGCCTAGATCATCGGACAGATCCCTCATACCCACCCCCCCCCCGCCTACCTGGGTCTCTAGGGCCCCTCCCGTACACCCCTTCCCTCCGCCGGGCGCAGGCCAACGCCAAGACCTCTCTATTTCGGGGGAGAGGACGGGACGAGGAAGGCACTGGAAGGGCCATTAATCATAACGGAAAGGGAACGGAGGCGAAATATTTCGAATTTGCATTAATGGAGAGTGTTTGGCTTTTGCCCCAGTTCTGATGTTCGTGTGGTTTTCATAGTCTTGATGTTATCTGATTAATTTAGGATTGTTTTCAATTATCCATGTTCCCCGGTAATATTAATTTGGTATTATAAGAGGTTTTATCTGAACATGTTCAAATAGAACATTTTCTCCATCACTCTTTTACTTGGAGAGAGACAGGTCTGATTAACAGCACTTAACCTTGTAGTGTTGGGGAAAATATTGATTAGAATTGATTGGAAACTCGTGGAAAAAGGTTCATTCCATTTTCCGGTTTCCGGAAGGAGACTTTTTTTAAACTATGCAACCACAGCTTGGCTTCGCCACTTTCAGCGCCTTCCACTGCAGTCTCTTCCAGTGCCATGAATAGAAATAGGGTTGGTTGAACAATGGAGTCTTCCAGGGACAACCATCCCTGCCGTTCCTCCTTGTAATTCGTCTACACTACATGTTCCCATCCTCTTACCCGGAAAGAGCTTGAAAAGGGTTTGGGCCTTGGATTAGCTCAAAGCCCCTCCTATGGAAAGAAAAGGGACTATTTGGATGAAAAAGAACAAGGTTTTCTTCACTTTAAACTCCCATGAAATCAGGCAATCAGATTATGTGCCTCGTCTTAAAGCACGGCTCAGACTTTGCCTCGTGTCTTTGTGTAGGGATTGAGAGAGAGGACATGATTAGTGTTGCTGCTCATGTTTTTGTCTAGAATTGGAGGCAAAGACATTTTCCCAAACACAGATTCCGGTCAGAGAATGTTGCACAAAGAATTTCAACCATCACTCTGTCATGTCGAATGAGTACTCTCTTATTTTCAGACTGTAGACAGAGTGAAGTGTTGATCCTACATTATCAATCGGATGTTTTGGAATGGAAAAGGTATCGCGCAGACTTCTTTTAACACTTGTTTAAGTCTGATTTACTTTCTCTCCCAACTTCAGTTTGACCTTCATGGTGGCTTTTGGGATCTCTCAGGTCGAACCTTTACCATCACTCTTGACCTGAAGAGCTAAAAATAGCTAACATTACATGAATCATCAGTGTAACTGCTTTAGCCACTGACCACTACCATTAATATTATGGGAGCTGCTGCTAGTTGTTGTGAGCTCATGAGCTAACTGGCTATCCCGCTCTTATTGTGCAGGATTAGCATTGGAAGCATTGGAACTGATGTGTCCAGGCGACAAGACCTATCTTAATTTATCAGACATCATTTCATGTCATTTCAATTCACAGCTATCTCAGTGGCATGACTAGCTTCCGTCCTACCAGTCCTGAACAGAAACGAGCCAGCCACGCACATAAGCCAGGCTGGATCTGGCCTGGTTTGTGTGTGTATGCAATTATCTTCTCAAATCTACTGCAATTTAATGGGAAAAAAAGGCGATGAGTTTGTTCTTGGTTGCTCGCCATAACCCCCCCCGGCCTCCCTGGCGTATGGGAAAGTTGCGGAGCCACTGTTGAGGTGGTTTTCGGGCGCCGAGAGCCACAGGATCCTGGCTGTCGAAATCATAAAAAAATCAGGTTCGAGATCAGACAACGGCCGAACTGGCCCTTGAAATGCTCCAGTCGAAAAAGGGCTAAGAGGCAGAGAGAGAGTAGAGAAAGAGAGAGTAGAGAGAGAGAGAGAGTAGAGAGAGAGAGAGTAGAGAAAGAGGGAGTAGAGAGAGAGAGAGAGCAGAGAGAGAGAGAGTAGAGAAAGAGGGAGTAGAGAGAGAGAGAGAGAGAGTAGAGAGAGAGTAGAGAAAGAGAGAGTAGAGAGAGAGAGAGAGTAGAGATTTTGAGAAGGGCTCACCAGGACCACAGCCTTAAGCCGTCTCTTTGATCTGACAGTGATTTGAACAAGCACCCAAATACACCTGCTCATGGCAGAAGGCTTGTAAAAGTGCCCTGACGCTTCTGTGGAGGACTTGTCCTTGCACTCGTCTCCAGGGCTTGATTGTGACCAGAGATGTATTCAAGTTTCTAACACTATTATGAGTTGTGTGTGTGGGTGTGTTTGTGTGTGTGTGACGTTATGGTATAAACCTTGAATCAACACGGGAAGTGTTATTGCATGACTACTAACCCTGTGTGTGAGCCAGGGTGGATATTTATGATCGTAATACAGTACATTGTGTGTGTGTGTGTGTGTGTGTGTGTGTGTGTGTGTGTAGTACCCTTGTCACCGGCAGAATAAGTGCACACGGAGCAGATTTGAGTCCCCTCAGACAAAAGGGCTCGTCCCTCAGCAACTTTGGCCTCTCCTTCGCTGAGGAGGACGATTAATTTTTCATGGCCTGTGAAATGCCATCGTGACCCCCTCTCTCTCTCTTCCTAGTTCTCCTTCCTCTCTCTTTTACTGTCCCTCTGCGCTGTGGGACGGAAACGAGGACTCCTCTCTTCTTTTTCAACCTTGAGTGATGAGCTGATGTTGTCATTTTGTAGGCTAAAAAGTTAGCATTGCCGCCATTTTGGTTCTGAGGCCAAAATACCTATGGGGAAAATTAATGGGATTTCAGGTTGCTAGGTGAAAGAGGGGGCATTGACTTGGGAAGCTTAGCCCTCCCAGTTAGCCACTCTGTTGTAAGATAAGATAAGACTTTACGTTATATACTGTACTGTACAGTAGCATAATTTTCAACACAAAAAAATGTTCAGGCTAATCTGTGGGCTAACAAAATTTAGCAAGCGCTGACAAAATTGAGAAGAAAATGTGATAATATATATTAATTAATTGTTAACATTTTGGGGGATTTTGTGGCATACAGAGGTTACATGAGCATTAGGTTACATTTCGACTGATGACATTTTTTGCGGTTTTGTATGTGTGGGCTAATTTGATTGTTTGATTTTTCATTTGGTCTTGATTTCCGTAAGCGAGAATCCTTTTACCTGGCCTACAATGTTGCCATTACCCTAGACAAATTCATAGTACTGTATGTGTGAACCATGTACACGGCGAATAAACAGATCCTGAAAGTTGAATGAAGCTGATGACTTGGGAGTCAAAAGTTTGTCATGCATTTCTTTTGTGTATTAAATGTTTTTTTTATTTTATTTATTTTATTTATTTTATTTATTTTATTTATTTTATTTATTTTATTTATTTTATTTATTTTATTTATTTTATTTATTTTATTTATTTTATTTATTTTATTTATTTTATTTATTTTATTTATTTTATTTATTTATTTCGAGAATTGATTTAAATCGAGAATAATAACAATAATAATAATAATTGAATTGAGAATAATAACACATTCAGATTCTCTACTCACGCCAGCGATGCACAAGCTAGACAAACCCATCACTTGATATAATAGAACATCCATAATATAACATCCACTTGACAGGTTGTACCATACACCCCCCCCCCACCCCCCACCCCCCAAACCTCGCCTCCAGACAGCTAAGCTCCCCCTGAAGCAGAGTGGATCATCTGATCTCCTCCTTTTTCCGTCCTCTCTGTTCTGATCTCCTTTCACGAGTTAGAAAGGGTGGATGGAGGGATGAGGAGAGGAGGGGATGGAGAGAGAGGGACAGAGAAGAGAGAGAGAGAGGGGGTAACACCTCCCTCTCCGGCCCCTAATCAGCCAGGCAGCCTCAGCTGCCCCCCTCCGACCCCCTGCCAGGGTCCCTATCATCCTCTGATCAAATATTAATGCGCTCTACTCGGCCTGCTCACTAATCCAAAGCCAATTAATATTATCTGTCAATTATTTACAGATCCGGAGGTGCGGCGGAGATTCCCGGAGGACTACATCGACCAGGTTCGGAATGCATAATTAACTTCTCCTTTTCTCTCTCTCTCTCTCTCTCTCTCTCTCACCCTCTCTCTCTTTCTCACTTTCTCTCTCTCCCCATCCCCCCCATCTCTCCATCCTCGCGACGATTCATTTATTTTGTTCTTTTGCCTTCTGCTTTTACCCCCTTGTCTCTCTCCCCGGCTTTTTCTTGGTATTGTATATGTTGATTCTTTGCGTTTGATGTCTGCTGTCTTTTTCATGTCGGCGTGTGTGTGTGTGTGTGTGTGTGTGTGTGTGTGTGTGTGTGTGTCGGCCCTTTTATTTCTAAACGCTTCACATTTGAGGGTTGTTTTTTCATGGGACGTGGAGATGAGGCCGATTGATTTGTTTGCCCTGTGTGTGTGTGTGTGTGTGTGCGTGTGTGCGCGTGGGTGGGTGGGTGCGTGCATGTGTATGCGGTCGTACGTACGTACGTACATGCCTGTGTGTGTGTGTGTTTGTGTGTGTGTACGGTCGTATGTACGTGTGTGTGAGTGTGTGTGTGTGTGTGTGTGTGTGTGTGTATATAGGCCACTCATGGAGCTAAAATTATTGTTTGGTGTAAAAAAATCGAAAAGAAATAGGCGAAGTGAAAGAGGATGATTCAATTAATTGTGTATTCAATTTTTACAAAAAAACAACAAGAACATTTTTGTTGGTTTGATAGAAGTTGCAATCTCTTTGCCGCCAACTAAACATTGTTTGCGGAGTCTCCTCTGTTCTCCTTGGTTCATGTGGCCTCTGGTGAGCGATGGGACGCGGTGTCAGGTTTCCTTCTGTTTACTAATGGCACTGTAGCCATATGCTACAGTACTTCACATCAAGGCTGTCCTGTGCCCACATCTACATTAAAGTCGCACTGAAATGAAAAAAGCATTCTGTCCCATTTTGGTTCACATAATTGGTCATAGTGTTCACCTATTCAACGATGTATGCCCAAAAAATTACAAAATTCTACTTTTGTTGTAATCTTATATCAAAGTATATAATTTCTTACTTCCTGGAAAACGGTAGGTCACGTGCAATGACGACAACAGGTACCTTAGATTTTAGGCCAATAATCTCACGACATCCACCCGTCAATCAACGCTATCCTTCTATCGAATCTGTCTAAAGTTCTTAAAACCCGTCCACTTGTCGATGTTCCAATCAAATTCCTCTAAACATATGTCCTTGTCTTCATTCGTAGACTATAGGAGAAAAACACTGAGCCCAGCTAAATCTGCTCAAAGACGCCACCTGGTGGTGGTGCATCACTAAAAGGAAATAACGCCCCTGAAATCCCACAAGATTTCCAATGGGATTACCGTATGAAATACCGTGATGGGGAAATGCCTCGGCATGGATAATTCCTAGAAGCTCCCAACTGTACGTTCACATGGAGCAGACAGTCGTCAGTCAACATCTACATTAAACAACCCTGATACGTTCACATGGAGCAGACAGTCCAAATCTAAACAGCACTGTTTTTATGTCTTTCTTTTGACACAAGCCATGTTTCCATCCACTTGTCAAGCGAATTGTGTGAGGATCGCTAAAAATATGAATGCGAATAAAGCCCGTGAATGTGCGTTTCCATCTAGAGCTTTAAATCGGATAAAGCATTTATCACAAAAGACTTTTATCGAACAAGAGAAAATCCGACGAGATCGACAGTACAAACCTTTTGTCGATTTTCATGATTTTTAATCGAATTTTACCGTTTATTTAATTTTTTAAAATGTTTTCTTTAATTTTACCACATTTTTTATTCGATACAACTTAATTCGCATAAAACGTGTGGATGGAAACATGGCTACAGAGAAAGAAGGCTACACGGACCGGCCAAATTAATAAAAATCACAGCAAGGAAACAAGCATAACGTTACTTCCAATCATTTGCCAGAATTCTTCTATATTCCTTTCATCTCTCAAGCAGACCTCTTTAAATGTGGCGCAGTATTGACCTGGGTCCCTGTTGGCGTTACCATAGAGCGCGCTGCTCATTGAAGCCCCCACTGCAACGACTGGAACTCATTGTCCTGCATCCTCTTCAAAAAGAAATCCAGGCTACCCTGTTATTCTACAAAAAAAAACATTCTATTAACCAAGCAGAGCACACAAACGCAAAGACACACACACACACACACACACACACACACAAACGCGCAGGCACGCACAAGCGCGCACGTACACACACACTCGCACACACGCACTAATCACCTTGCCTTGTTTATTCCAAGCACAACCCCCCCCCCCTTCCCTCTCTCTCTCTCTCTCTCTCTCTCTCCCTCTCTCCCTCTCTCCCTCTCTCTCTCCCTCTCTCTCTCTCCCTCCCTCTCTCTCTCTCTCTCTCCCTCTCTCTCTCCCTCGTGCTTTATTGTGTGATGCAGAAGAAAAGCCGGATCCTGTGTTGTCCGTGGATGCCTCGTCCCGGCCCACCTTTGTTGCTCCCAGTAAAGAATCTGTGTTGCTCCGGGAGAAAGAGATGGTTGAAGGAGAGGAGGGACGCAGGGAGAGAGAGAGAAAGAATGAAAGAGGGAGACGGAGGGGTAGTAGAGAGAAGGGAGAGAGAGAGAGAGAATGTTAGAAGGGAGACGTATTGAAAAAAAAATTAAGTGAGAAGAGGGCAACTCTTTGGCTTCTGTTCAGCCACAATGCCCCCCCTGCCCCCCCCCCCCCCTCCCTTTCCTGCTTTGAGTTTCACAGAGTGACAGAGGAGGCCCAGGAGAGAGAGAGAGAGAGAGAGGGAGGGAGGGAGAGAGGGGTTGAGGGTGAATGAAAGATGGCTGGAACAAAAGGCCTAGCTGGTACCAGTCCTGTTCTCATCTGTGGGGTCCTAATGATCCCCCCCTCCCCCGCCCCCTGCCTCACAAAACCACGCCCCCCCCCCACACCCCTGTACACCCACACACCACCATCCAACCCACGGGCCCACAGACACCCCACCATCCAACCCACTACCACCACCAGCCAGCTGGGCCTTACTGGTCAGGGAGTCTGATGAGACCCCTGTAATTCTCAGATCACCAGGACGGCTCAGACAGTTGGGGGAGTATGTAGGGAGCTGGGGGAGTATGCAGGGAGCTGGGGGAGTATGTAGGAAGCTGGGGGAGTATGTAGGGAGCTGGGGGAGTATGTAGGAAGCTGGGGGAGTATGTAGGGAGCTGGGGGAGTATGTAGAGAGCTGGGGGAGTATGTAGGAAGCTGGGGGAGTATGTAGGGAGGTGGGGGAGTATGTAGGAAGCTGGGGGGAGTATGTAGGGAGCTAGGGGAGTATGTAGGGAGTTGGGGGAGTATGTAGGGGGCTGGGGGAGTATGTAGGAAGCTGGGGGAGTATGTAGGGAGCTAGGGGAGTATGTAGGGAGTTGGGGGAGTATGTAGGGGGCTGGGGGAGTATGTAGGAAGCTGGGGGAGTATGTAGGAAGCTGGGGGAGTATGTAGAGAGCTGGGGGAGTATGTAGGGAGCTGGGGGAGTATGTAGGGAGCTGGGGGAGTATGTAGGGAGCTGGGGGAGTATGTAGGGAGCTGGGGGGAGTATGTAGGGAGCTGGGGGAGTATGTAGGGAGCTGGGGGAGTATGTAGGGAGCTGTGGGGAGTATGTAGGGAGCTGGGGGAGTATGTAGGGAGCTAGGGGAGTATGTAGGGAGCTAGGGGAGTATGTAGGGAGCTGGGGGAGTATGTAGGGAGCTGGGGGAGTGTGTAGGGAGCTGGGGGAGTATGTAGGGAGCTGGGGGAGTATGTAGGGAGTTGGGGGAGTATGTAGGGAGCTGGGGGAGTATGTAGGGAGCTGGGGGGAGTATGTAGGGAGCTGGGGGAGTATGTAGGGAGCTGGGGGAGTATGTAGGGAGCTGGGGGAGCGTGTAGGGGGCTGGGGGAGTATGTAGGGAGCTGGGGGAGTATGTAGGGAGCTGGGGGAGTATGTAGGAAGCTGGGGGAGTATGTAGGGCGCTGGGGGAGTATGTAGGGTGCTGGGGGAGTATGTAGGGAGCTGGGGGAGTATGTAGGGAGCTGGGGGAGTATATAGGGAGCTGGGGGAGTATGTAGGGAGCTGGGGGAGCGTGTAGGGAGCTGGGGGAGTATTTAGGGAGCTGGGGGAGTATGTAGGGAGCTGGGGGAGTATGTAGGGAGCTGGGGGAGTATATAGGGAGCTGGGGTAGTATGTAGGGAGCTGGGGGAGCGTGTAGGGAGCTGGGGGAGTATTTAGGGAGCTGGGGGAGTATGTAGGGAGCTGGGGGAGTATGTAGGGAGCTGGGGGAGTATATAGGGAGCTGGGGGAGTATGTAGGGAGCTGGGGGAGTATGTAGGGAGCTGGGGGAGTATGTAGGGAGCTGGGGGAGTATGTAGGGAGCTGGGGGAGTATGTAGGGAGCTGGGGGAGTATGCAGGGAGCTGGGGGAGTATGTAGGGAGCTGGGGGAGTATGCAGGGAGCTGGGGGAGTATGCAGGGAGCTGGGGGAGTATGTAGGGAGCTGGGGGAGTATGTAGGGAGCTGGGGGAGTATGTAGGGAGCTAGGGGAGTATGTAGGGAGCTGGGGGAGTATGTAGGGGGCTGGGGGAGTATGTAGGGAGCTGGGGGAGTATGTAGGGAGTTGGGGGAGTATGTAGAGAGCTGGGGGAGTATGTAGGAAGCTGGGGGAGTATGTAGGGAGCTGGGGGAGTATGTAGGGAGCTGGGGGAGTGTGTAGGGAGCTGGGGGAGTATGAAGGGAGCTGGGGGAGTATGTAGGGAGCTGGGGGAGTATGTAGGGAGCTGGGGGAGTATGTAGGAAGCTGGGGGAGTATGTAGGGCGCTGGGGGAGTATGTAGGGAGCTGGGGGAGTATGTAGGGGGCTGGGGGAGTATGTAGGAAGCTGGGGGAGTATGTAGGGAGCTAGGGGAGTATGTAGGGAGTTGGGGGAGTATGTAGGGAGCTGGGGGAGTATGTAGGGAGCTGGGGGAGTATGTAGGGAGCTGGGGGAGTATGTAGGGAGCTGGGGGAGTATGTAGGGAGCTGGGGGAGTATCCAGGGAGCTGGGGGAGTATGTAGGGAGCTGGGGGGAGTATGTAGGGAGCTGGGGGAGTATGTAGGGAGCTGGGGGAGTATGTAGGGAGCTGGGGGAGTATGTAGGGAGCTGGGGGAGTGTGTAGGGAGCTGGGGGAGTATGTAGGGAGTTGGGGGAGTATGTAGGGAGTTGGGGGAGTATGTAGGGAGCTGGGGGAGTATGTAGGAAGCTGGGGGAGTGTGTAGGGAGCTGGGGGAGTATGTAGGAAGCTGGGGGAGTATGTAGGAAGCTGGGGGAGTGTGTAGGGAGCTGGGGGAGTGTGTAGGGAGCTGGGGGAGTGTGTAGGGAGCTGAGGGAGTGTGTAGGGAGCTGGGGGAGAAGGTAGGGAGCTGGGGGAGTATGTAGGGAGCTGGGGGAGTATGTAGGGAGCTGGGGGAGTATGTAGGGAGCTGGGGGAGTATGTAGGGATCTGGGGGGAGTATGTAGGGAGCTGGGGGAGTATGTAGGGAGCTGGGGGAGTATGTAGGGAGTTGGGGGAGTATGTAGGGAGCTAAGGGAGTGTATAGGGAGCTGGGGGAGTATGTAGGGAGCTGGGGGAGTATGTAGGGAGCTGGGGGAGTGTGTAGGAAGCTGGGGGAGTATGTAGGGAGCTGGGGGAGTATGTAGGGAGCTGGGGGAGTATGTAGGGAGATGGGGGAGTATGTAGGGAGCTGGGGGAGTATGTAGGAAGCTGGGGGAGTGTGTAGGGGGCTGGGGGAGTGTGTAGGAAGCTGGGGGAGTATGTAGGAAGCTGGGGGAGTATGTAGGAAGCTGGGGGAGTATGTTTCCGTGTACGCTGACAAGGAATGCTTTGGTGCTTAGAAGAAAAAAAACGTTATTGTCCATTGAATTTACATGTAATGGAAATGTGTCTTTGGCAATCAGGTAACACAGTATAAAAACAGACAGTGAGGGGATGTGGTGTGGGGGGGGTGGTGTTATGTTATGTTATGTTATGTTATGTTATGGAGTGGAGTATTATTTATACACACAGGCCTATTTGTTGGGAGAGGAGAAATGGTAACGTCTCATTATCTGGCTCATCCTTTCTCTCGGCCGAGAGATCTTACCTCTCTCCCTGTGTGCGTCTGTGTGTGTCTGTGTGTGTGTGTGCGTGTGTGTGTGTGTGTGTGTGTGTGTGTGTGTGTGCGCGCGTGTGTGTGTAGGGAGTGTAATCGGAAATGTAAATAAGTCGTTTGATACAAAGTGACTGCGTAACGAGCGGAATCTCCTCTCTCTCTCTCTCTCTATCTCTCTCTCTCTCCCCCTCTCTCTCTCTTTCTATTTTCATCCTCTAAGACACGGCCACGTCTGAGTAACACCTACGCTTTGAATCCTTTAAATTAGGCAGCTGCTGCCTGTTTTTCCCAACTCGACGCGACGAGGTACCTTTTCCGTGTAATGGAGAGAAATCTTTTTTTGTGTGTGTTTTTTTGAAGTCTGAAGCCTTTGATGTGCCGGCAGATCATTTGAACT
Organism: Borostomias antarcticus; assembly: GCF_949987555.1. Taxonomy (NCBI): domain Eukaryota; kingdom Metazoa; phylum Chordata; class Actinopteri; order Stomiiformes; family Stomiidae; genus Borostomias; species Borostomias antarcticus. The sequence continues at coordinate 4,507,780 of NC_140263.1, read as the reverse complement.
CCCCCAGCAGAGAGGGGTGCAGAATTGTCGTTTTAACGAGGGAATATTCAAATGGGGGTGACCTCTACCAAAAGGAGAAGTAGAAAGCGAAAACGAAGCGAAACCTTTTTTCTTTTTTTTTACCCCGTATTCACGCACATAAACGGGGGGAAAAGTTTTGTCTTTGGTCCTGGAAGCATTGATGTGCTCTGCCCTTGATACAGTCAAATGACCGTTTTTCTCTCTTTTTACCGTGTTGCTTTTTACGTAATGATCGACACGCACACAGGAAGTGTTGTGTTTTGTTTGTTTGTCGTGAAGTTTGACCGCTTAAGCGCTGGTTATGCTCTCCACGTACGCACGGGTCGGCTAGAGTCCGCATGATGACAATTTGCGGACATACTTCCACGCCTCCCATTTTTGGTGACATGTTTGTGCGCCCTCGCGTCCTCCGAGCGCTCTGACAGGAGTAGTAGGAACAGAACCCCCCATGCGTCCGCAGCTGTCCTTGTACGCGTCCGTTTGGGAGTAGAACCAAGACTTTATACGTCGCTCATATCAGGTGTCCCCACGATTACCAGGATGCAGGTGCTCCCATAGCCCAAGGTTTGACCCTGATCTCTTGAGGTGCACTCAGCCTCTTGGGCACATTACAAAACCAGGACCAAGTCAATTGCCAACTTGAAATTGCAGACCGTCCACGACCAATATCCGAACACGATGAAGGAGCTTCCGTCTGTCCACCTTCCTAAGAAAGAGCAAGAACTGTGGAAACGGGTGAAGATGAGCCCAGTTCATGAGCTGTCCTGTACTGTACAAAACGTCAGTTAAATTACAAAAACCTGACCCCATAACACCCCCCCCTGCATCACCAGTGACCCATAGCTAACCCCCATAGCACCAGGTGCCAAAAGAGTCAAACCCAAGAGAATTATGCCTGATTTGTGGTGTATGGTTTCAATCCCCCAGAGTGCTGACCTAAGATCAGTTGAAATGACCCCCCTGGAAACATTACTGCTAGGTGTACGCTTGGGATATCTGATCCAAAACCTGCGCTTCGCCGCCCCAATCCCAAGCAGCGGTAAACCACTCATTAACCTGTGTGGGGAAGTGAGGGAGGTGTCGCTGCCATTGTGTCTTCATCCTGAGGGGCGATAATTGTGATGCTGGTTTCCTGATGTTCGTCTGACGGTCGGGGCTCGTATCTCTTAATTGAGGCTCACCTTAGCGTGGGTTTGGCGTCGTCTGCGGGGGACACCTGCTCGCCCATATGGCACCGGTACCGCCGCGGGCGAAGGCAACAGTTTGGCATCTGGAGCGGGAGAGAGAGGGAGGGACAAGTGGGATAAAGAGAGAGAGAGAGAGAGAGAGAGGGAGAGAGAGAGGGAGGGAGAGAGGGAGAGAGAGAGAGGGAGGGAGAGAGGGAGGGAGGGAGGGGTAGGGAGGGAGGGAGAGAGAGGGGGAGGGAGGGAGAGAGGGAGGGAGAGGGAGAGAGGGAGGGAGAGAGAGAGGGAGAGGGAGGGAGAGAGAGAGAGAGAGAGAGGGAGAGGGAGGGAGGGAGGGAGAGAGAGAGAGGGAGAGAGAGAGAGAGAGGGAGAGAGAGAGAGAGGGAGAGAGAGAGAGAGAGAGAGAGAGAGAGAGAGAGAGATGAAAGTGTAGAGAAACCTGTGGGATAGAAGCGAGTCCTCTGATAGTTCTGGGTAGAACGTGTGTGTACATACCGGTAATATGATACTCATGAAAGGAATCAAATGTTTATGTGCTGTAGAAAGAAGCCTCCTTTATTTTAAGAATGGTTAACTTCACAATCATCGCACGTATTTTGGATCGTCTCTGGATTAAAAGCGGTCTTCATCACTGTCAGAGGGAATTTCCACTGACAGCTTTTTTGTGTGAACAGTGCGCTGGAGATGAAGAGGAACACTTCGTCTCTAATCTAAAACTTACCTTTCAAGAAATGCTACCAAGCCCCTCCCTCTTATCTGTTGTGTCACTCTTGAATACAATTATCGTAAGTCGCTTTGGACAAAAGCGCCAACTAAATAACTGTAATTCAACACCTTCAAGGCTTAGACTGAGACAGAAGCTATGTTTCCATCCACACGTTTTATGCGAATTAAGTTATATCGAATTCAAAATGCCTTATGGAAACAGTAAAATTCGATTAAAAGTCATGAAAATCGACAAAATGTTTGTACTGTCGATCTCGTCGGATTTTCTCTTGTTCGATAAAAGTCTTTTGTGATAAATGCTTTATCCGATTTAAAGCTCTAGATGGAAACGCATGTTCACCGGCTTTATTCACATTCATATTTTTAGAGATCCTCACAATTCGATTGACAAGTGGATGGAAACATGGGCCTCATCCTACAAGACCTCCAGCGTAAACAGACAAGGAAATGGACGACTTCCCGCCACCGGTCGACCCTCCGTGGCTCCTTCTGACGCTCGCCTGGGAAAGTGGCTTAAATGGAGGCCGCCGTCGCCATCGTCCATCTCCCCCTCCCCCTGAAACCTAGCGTTCTTCGAATGCTAGCTGTTTCTACTGCATTGTGCTAGCATCAGCATGCCGCTAGCGCCTGAATGAGAGACGGAATGGAATCAGCTTCAAATGTTCTCCATCATTACAACCAACAGCATTATGGGTACGTTGTAAACGAGGCTCTATGCGCAAAATTCTGAACTATGCCTTTAAGTGCAGATCATGAAGCTATAGTTTAGATTGGCCTGATGCAGATCCACGATGGATTGAAATATCTAATGTTTTGATGAATAAAGAAGTCAAAGCTATAGCTTGGCGTGAGGCCTCTATCCAAAAAACCAATTACTCTTTGACACTACCTCACAGAAAAACGACGACCAGTTCACCGTTTTCTTCTGAACGCGCGAGCAGAAAAACTCGCGCCTTTGTGCGCGATCCGGGCCTAGTCCGACCCGGCGAGGCCGACCCGAGGGACGACTATTTCATTTTGATAAAACGCAAGACCGACTACAATAACGGTATGATTGGCCGCCCGGCGCCCGAGGCAAACCGCCTCCCCTGCTTTTGTGGATTATGTAGCCGAGGGATAGGCCTTCATCAGGCGTCTGTGTTCACAGCTGCCACGCTTTGACATTCACCTTGCCGGTTGCACGCCGTTTGTGTGCCTCTACGAGGGCCGGGGCATATGGAAGTCGGCCACACACGGTCCAATCCTAAATCCCTCTCTCTCTTTTTTTTTTTAATGTATTTATCAGGGGATCCCACCCTGTTGAATATGCATGCTCTGAGGGCCCAGCGGTCTCTTCGCCTCCGTCTCCTCATCCCCTCCTGTCCCCCACCTCTCCCCCCTCTCCCCTCCCTCTGTCAGGACGGACGGATTAAAAAAAAAAACAGACAATAAAAGAGAGGAAAAAAGAGACACGCTCTGTAATTGCTTGTTCTTTAACCCCTCCGGATTTGCATACATTAACCCTTGTATTTATGATTTAAGCCGAGGATTTCTATAAATGTGTACATATATTAACTCCACGGTCATGTGTGCGGGGAGCCGCACTTGAAATTCAATTCCTTAAAGACGTCCGTCCCCCCCCCACCTTTATTCTCCCGTCTTCTCATCCAGTCGGGGTATCTCTGATTTAATTTCGCCCCGCCGTTTCTGAAGGTAACCGAGAGCTGATTGGACGGATGACGGCGCTCGGAGCCGCGGCAGATTCGCTCGGCGGAACCCGTGGATAAAAAAACAACAACCTTAGTTCAAACAGAATTCTGCCATAAAAATAGAACAATTACCATCAAAATAACCATGTCGCCTTTTAAAGTTTGGACTCGGGAGGGGGAGCGGTGTTCTTCTGTGCGTTGTGTAAATGCTCCTATCGGGCTGCCGACGCCGGAGTCACAGAAACACGCAGGAGAGAAACGGCCGAGGTCTCAGCGTGAGGCTTCAGCCGCCGCCGCCGCCGCCCGGCCTAATGACTTGTTGTTCTGTCACCCGTTTTGTTGTTTTGTTTTCGTTTTCTTCTCACCCAGTCTCTCCCTCCTTCTCCCTATGTTGTCCGTCCATAAACCGTGGGTCGTCCAGCCTTTTTTCTACTCCCGCCCCCCCCCCCCCCCCCCCCCCCCCGGTCTTAGAGCGGCCCGAGTGGCTGGCACTAATTTAAAATCCATAACCAGTAACAGCGTCTCTCACTGAGACGGATGGGACCCGGCTGCCTGTGTTATTACAGCTAATGAGGCAGCTCTGAGCGCGCCGCCCTAACGAAGCGGCGCTACGGCCGCGTTTATTAAAGCTCCCCGTCACTCGAACCGGCGCTCATTTAAACGCTCTCTCGGAGAGTGGGGGATGCGACCAGGTTGTTTACAGTTTAGAGAGATGGGCTTGTTGTGCGAGCACAGGACCCCCCCCTCACCCACCACACACACACACACACACACACACACACACACACACACACACACACACTGACTTCTACCCCCTCCCGTTTCTCTCCTTCCCAAAACAAAGTTGCATATTACGCCTTTTCGATAGGTCTATTAATGATGACGGGCCATCTACTTATATCCTAGACACACTCTGTTGTGATCTATTTCAACATTGGACAGCCTACTTCGGTTTCTACTCTGTGTGTGTGTGTTTTCCAGCGTTACCAGCTAGGTGTGTGAGGTGTTTGTGAGGTGTTGTGTTGCGGTATCTAGTGTGTGAGGTGTTTCTGAGGCGTTGTGTTGCGTTGTCTAGTGTGTGAGGTGGTTCTGAGGCGTTGTGTTGCGTTGTCTAGTGTGTGAGGTGGTTCTGAGGCGTTGTGTTGCGGGTTCTAGTGTGTGAGGTGTTTCTGAGGCGTTGTGTTGCAGGGTCTAGTGTGTGAGGTGTGTGTGAGGCGTTGTGTTACGGGGTCCAGTGTGTGAGGTGTTTCTAAGGCGTTGTGTTGCGGGGTCTTTGTGTGTGAGGTGTTTGTGAGGCGTTGTGGTGCGGGGTCTAGTGTGTGAGGTGTTGTGTTGTGGGGTCTAGTGTGTGAGGTGTTTCTGATGCGTTGTGTTGTGGGGTCTAGTGTGTGAGGTGTTTCTGAGAGGCGTTGTGTTGCGGGGTCTAGTGTGTGATGTGTTTCTGGGGCGTTGTGTTGTGGGGTCTAGTGTGTGAGGCGTTGTGTTGCGGTGTCTAGTGTGTGAGGTGTTTCTGATGCGTTGTGTTGCGGTGTCTAGTGTGTGAGGTGTTTGTGAGGCGTTGTGTTGCGGGGTCTAGTGTGTGAGGTGTTTGTGAGGTGTTGTGTTGCGGGGTCTTTGTGTGGGATGTGTTTGTGAGGCGTTGTATTGCGGGATCTAGTGTGTGAGGTGTTTCTGAGGCGTTGTGTTGCGGGATCTAGTGTGTGAGGTGTTTCTGAGGCGTTGTGTTGCGGGTTCTAGTGTGTGAGGTGTTTCTGAGGTGTTGTGTTGCGGGGTCTTTGTGTGTGAGGTGTTTCTAAGGCGTTGTGTTGCGGTTTCTAGTGTGTGAGGTGTTTCTGAGGCGTTGTGTTGTGGGGTCTAGTGTGTGAGGCGTTGTGTTGCGGGGTCTAGTGTGTGAGGTGTTTGTGAGGCGTTGTGTTGTGGGATCTAGTGTGTGAGGTGTTTCTGAGGCGTTGTGTTGCGGGATCTAGTGTGTGAGGTGTTTCTGAGGCGTTGTGTTGCGTCGTCAGTTGCTGGGGCTGCAGCTAGTGATTTGTAGTGTTTGTAACAGAGAGAGCCTGGGGGGGATAGAGACAGACAGGAGATGAAACACTTCGGCTGATTGGCTTACACACACTGACCCCCCCCCCCCCCCACACACACACACACACACACACACACACCCCTCTCCTCCTGGCATCTGGACCCCGTCTGACTTGGAAGTGTGTTCCAGGAAATCGAAGTGTGCGTGTACAAGTACGTTTTTGTGTATTTGTGTGTGTAGGTGTGTGTGTTAGAGTGTTTGTGTGTGTACTGTAGGTGTGTGTGTGGGTGCGCGCACGTTTGCGTGTCTTAGAAGGAGAGAGTGTGTTCCCCCCTCTCTTCAGGGAACACTGCTGCCCAATTATCTGCGTCCAAACTGGGCCATAGAGGCCAGAGGTTAGTCCAGCTCCAAACCTCTGGTCCTCCAACCCCCCCGACCCCCCCCACCTCCCCCCACCCCTCCGGAGCTGTTCCACCCCCCCCCCCCCCACCTCCCCCACCCCTCTGGAGCTGTTCCAAGACTCTGGTCCTCCACCCCCCCCCCCCCACCCCCCACCCCTCCGGAGCCGTTCCAAGCCTCGTCCGACCCCCCTGTGATCGTAGCAGGTCTGGAGAATAAGCACTATGAGGACTGTATTAGGGGTTCGAGCGGTGTTGTGTCCTACGGGTTTGATGAACCAGGTGAATAAAAAAGGGGGGGGGTTTGGTTGCCAGGTTGGAGATGTGGAGGGGGAGATCGGGAGACTGCGGGGTGAGGGCGGTTCCCAGGGATACGGAGTCTCAGCCAGTTAGCTCGGCAGGCAGGAAGTGGCAGAGTGGCATACATGCAGTACATAGCACACATATATGACATGACTCTGTATCCACCACACACACACACACACACACACACACACACACACACACACACTATAAGGTTATTATGCTATCCAGGGTAAAAGAGGGGAGCTTGGGGACATTGGGACAATTAAAACGTCTGGTCACTGGGGGTTAGTTTGGGGGCGGGGTGGGGAGGGGTGACGCAATAAGGCAAGTCGGTGGACACCTTGCGCTCGGGGACCAGACACACACACACACACACACACACACACACACACACACACACCCCTTACCCTCCCCACTCCAAAGCTGCTTCCTATTCCGGGGGCTGAATCACTAAGCTGTCCCTGCTTCTCAATAATGATGGACGATTATTGCTCCAAGACCCCTCTTACGATGCACGCGCTCGTTAAAACTAATCACCAAATCATTCGTATGAAGTAGCTTCCTTGCGTCATTTTTAGTGTCAAAACTCTTAATAGGTCCTTTCCTATTAAGTATATCAAGGTTTTGTTTGTTATTTTAGAAGAGTTTGATAGATTTTGTCGTTTCTTGTGTGTGTGTGTGTGTGTACGTCCCACACAGGGCTACCTACCTCGCCTCACATTCTATTCTATTCTATTTCTAATCTATTCTATTCATTCTATCCACGCATGTTTCTCACATGTCAACAGAACGCACAATAACCCACGCATCATTCATTCATTTTGGTTGTTCAAGTCGTACCCAGCCAGAGGCAATCACCTCCCAACTCCTCTGGGAACCGTAGTCAATTAATGAGCTACTTGTAGTTCCAACACAAAACAGCATTATTAGAACCTTTTCATCACAATGGATGGGAGGAGCCGGTTGATTGACATGTCTGGAGGAGTGGGCGGAGTTACGGCCAGGTGCACATGCCGTTCCGACTGCTCTCAGCTGTCCAGGAATGATTGCTGGACGATATTATTGGCTGCGGTCAGAGACGCTGGGTTTCCTGGTATCGTCTGGTAAAGGAAACAGGAAGTGGTTCCCCTCACAGGGAGGATGAACGAACGAATTCTGACTGATAAGAACGCGTTCGTCTCTTTGTAGAGGTTGCGGAAGTGATTTGTCGGAAGTTATGAGGAAGATATACAAAACTCAATGTTTTTACATTACATTAGCCTATTACGTTACAGTCATTTAACAGATGCTTTTATCCAAAGTGACGTACAATAATTACATTTAACATACTGTAGGCACAGTACTGTATACAGTGTACTGCTACTTAGCAGAACTCACAAAAGCATCTCCTTTCTAAACAAGTGGCTAAGAGATAATCTAGTGCTAAAGCCGAAGTACAAGAGTAGCAATATATACAATTAATCGAGGCTACATCTAGAAATGTAAAATCATACATTTTGTTTCACAGATTAATTGGACAACAGACAACAGAACAATTGTGTACATTCATCTTCTCTCTGAGTTTTTACTCTATAGATGTTCTGGCTCAGCTTCTCCGGTTCCCTCGGGCTTGTGAACGGTTCTTGGTTCTACTGTAGGTGACTCAGCTTGTGACAAGAAATGTTTGGCGAAATAAAAACGGTCAGTAATAAGTCTTAGTGAGTCATAAGAGCGAGTGACGATGAGGAATACATCAGGCCTACAGTGACCTTTCATATCTTCACAAACAAGGTTCTCAATTGCTGGAACCCACATAGACCCTTCCTAACCTGCCGCAGAACACAAGTCCCACACAATTCTCATCAGTCAGGTAAATGTTTAGATGTTTTGAAGGCTAGGTCCTCGGTTGACTAGAACCACGTCATCACGCCTACAGTGGATAACCTCCTACACGCATTCGTCACCAAGACCACAGACATCTTGGATGTTAGTGCACCCGTCAAAACTATCTTGATCCCTGGTAAAGAAAGATCTCCGTGGAGAAACTCTGCCTCCGTCTCAGCGCTTAAAAGAGAACGTCGGAAAGCAGAACGCAACTGGCGGAAATCTAAACTCCATGTCCGTCTCGAGCTGTATAAAGAAATGCTACAGTCCTACAATGCAGTATTAAATAAAGCCAGAAAGCTCTTATTTTGCGATACTATTAATAAGAATGCTTGTGATGCACACACTCTTTTTTGCCACTGTTGCTATACTAACTAAACCAGTGTCTCAATTAGATCCAGAGTTTCTGTCCAAGGATAAATGCAACGAATTTGCCTGTTTCTTCAGTCGCAAAATAGATGAAATCAAACAATCCGTCGTAACAATTAGCAATGCCCCTTTAGTAGAACCCAGCAGTGGGACTCAGAATGTCAATGTTTGAAAGCATTAGCCTTCAGGCTCTTGAAGAAACCGTGTCTAAGCTTAAAACCTCGAAGTGCCGTCTAGACTCGCTGCTCACTAAATTCTTCAAATCAGTTTTTAGTTCCATTTCCTGATGCACTTCAAATAGTAAACAGTTCCCTTCTATCAGGAACCTTTCCAAAAACCCTTAAAACGGCAGTGGTTGTACCACGACTGAAGAAGAACGCTACTGTATACTGAATAACTACCTCCCTATTTCTAATCTGACATTCATAGGTAAAATAATTGAGAAAACTGCCTATAAACAACTCCACGACTTCTTGGTCATAGGCGATCTGCTTGACCATTTTCAGTCTGGGTTTAGATTTAATCACGGCACAGAGA
>NC_140263.1:4468133-4490968 GCF_949987555.1 Borostomias antarcticus | reverse complement strand
CCTCTCTCTCTCTCTCTCTCTCTCTCTCTCTCCCCCTCACCCTCCTCACCCTCTCTCTCTCTCTCTCTCTCCCAGGCAGGATGTGGCAGTGCCACCCCTCCAGGCCACTGGTCCACAGGTCCGACCGTGGACTCAGACCCAATAAGGCCTGACAGTCTCCCGGCCCGGCCGTACCAAGTGGCAGAGCACGGGGGGGGGGGGGGGGTCAGCGGGGGAGTGGAGGGGGGCCAGGTGTTTTTGTGTTTTCCTTTTTTGCAACGATGGCATGATTAAGAGGGGGTGGGTGAGGTGGGGGGGGGGGTCATGGGGAGAGGGAGGGGGGGGGGGCAGTGACCCCAGGATAGCGAGGGGGGCCGTCGACGGGGGCACCCCGGGAGAAGCGTTAATTAGGTTGACTCGCGGGCCGCCGCTAATCCGTTCCGTTTAACGGCCGCCATCTTTGAGGCGAAAACCGGCCAAAGCTACTCCGCAGTCCCCCACAGCCTGTCGACGTTCCGCAGTCCGCCGAGGCGGAAGGAACCCGTTTGCGCGGTCACGTGAGAACCCAGCAGCGCGTCGAGGACCCCCCGCTTCGGACCACAAAGCGACTTCTTCAAAAACACACACGTACTTTTTCCGAGACTTTAATTTTGCCGTCTTCCTGACACCTAGCACAAAGAGGTCACGCTCCGCCAAGGACTCTGGGAAAAGAATGCGGAATCGAACGAGGAAAGAAAGAAAGAAAAGCCGATCGGATTCTCCAGACGGTCGACTTCAGACAATCCCCCCCTCCCTCTCCAAGGTAGAGGGGCGGGGGGGGGGGGCAGCCGGTCTATGGCGCTGCCCCCAGCATGTGTCTCTTTCTCTGGGCCTCGCTGGGGGGGGGGGGGCGGGGATTAGAGCCCCCCCAGGCCTCTAACCTCCCTTTGTTTTTACTGCTCTGGCATCCCGACCTCACCCGGGTCCCGGTGCCCATGTGCACTCTCTCCACCCCCCCCGGAGCCCGACGCCCCGCTCACGCACGCACCGCTAGCGCCGTGACATCGCCATGTGCCCTCTCCTCCACCCCCCCGGAGCCCGACGCCCCGCCCACGCGCACCGCTAGCACCCTGACATCGCCATGTGTGCGCCAATCAGAAGAAATCAATCGGGGGGGGGATTTCAATTGGTTTCACCGTTCAGCGGAGGCCAATGGCCGTCCCTGCTGGTGACTAAATGGGACTCTTGCACGGTTGAGTAGCGAGAGAGAGCGGTTGAAATCAGAGCAAAGGATTATGGGTGTTAATAGGCTTGATTAAGTGTGAAATGGGGACCGATTCGGCGTGTGTGTGTGAGTGTGTAAGGGCCACTTGAGAGGGCCCCAGTGTGTCCCTCTGCCCAGCTGGTCACAGTGTTTAAACCTTATCATCTCCGAGGACGAGGTTCTGAATGTTAATGAGGGGAGGCCGGCGCGCTTCTAGGCCCTGGCTATTCGCCACTTCCGCACGAGGGATGAGGCGTGTTCTCGCCAAGGTACACGCAGCGCGCCATGCCAGCGTGACGGTCGTACTCTGCCCTGCGTTGTGTTCTTTCGGTTCCACCCGTGTTGAGGTCTTTTGCCCCGGGGCGGGGATTCAAACCCGCGCACTTACGAGCTCGGAGGCTCGGAGGCGACGTGCTGACGGTTGCGCCAATGGGGGACGTCCCTCTTGGAGGATTGAGTTTACCAGCTACTCGCTACGACCACCTCGGACTCACTCCACAAGGGTTTAGAAGGACTCGCCATCCGGTTACGCCAGGATAAGGCGGTCTTACCGTTCTACACCTCTTCAAGAAGTACGACAACAATCCTCCCTCCTAAGCACTTATTGTATTATATTGCACTGTACTTTAGATTGCTATTCTTGCACTTTGCCTTCAGCACTAGATTATGCTCTTAGTCACTTGTTTTAGAGAGAAGATGCACTTGTGAGTTCTGGCAAGTAGTAGTACATTGGCTCTTCCTACGTTTAATGCAATTATTGTTAGTCGCTTTGGATAAAAGCGTCCGCTAAATGACTGTAATGTCATGTAATGTAATGTACACACAGAGAACCTTGTCAGAGGGGTTGTGGGGTTCTGTACATTGTGATTGTTCTTGATAGAGGGATCTACTATTGGTGAAGGAAGAACAGTGTGTGTTCCTCTCACAGTCTGTAGAGTGTACAGTATTTGTGTATTGAGATACAGTATGCTTATTGTCACACTCATAGGCCTACTGTGGAAGTGTGGAGCTAGCCAACACAGATACTGTGTATATCTATAAGTGTGTGATTGCGCTTTCACACTATATTTGAAATATTTTATGTACCTGTGTCGTGTGTGTGTGTGTGCCTGTGTGAGTGTGTGTGTGCCTGTGTGTACCGTTGTGTGTCTTAAGTGTGTGTGTGTGTGTGTGTGTACTGTTGTGCCTGTGTCTGTCTGTGTGTGTGTGTATGTGTGGGTGTGTGTGTGCGTGCATGCGTGTGTGTGCGTATGTGCCTGTGTGTGTGTGTGCGTACGTGACTGTGTGTGTGTGTGTGTGTGTGTGTGTGTGCGTACGTGACTGTGTGTGTGTGTGTGTGTGTGTGTGCGTACGTGACTGTGTGTGTGTGTGTGTTTGTGTGTGTGTGTGTGAGTATGTGTGTGTGTAGGTGTGTGTGTGCGTGCATTCGTGCGTATGTGCCTGTGTGTGTGTGTGTGCGTACGTGACTGTGTGTGTGTGTGCGTACGTGACTGTGTGTGTGTTTGTGTTTGTGTGTGTGTGCGTATGTGCCTGTGCCTGTGTGTGTGCGTACGTGACTGTGTGTGTGTGTGCGTACATGACTGTGTGTGTGTATGTGTGTGTGTGTGCGTACGTGACTGTGTGTGTGTGTGTGTGTGTGTGTGTGTGTGTGTGTGTGTGTGGAGCAGCCTGTGTGTGTGTGTGTGTGTGTGTGTGTGTGTGTGTGTGTGGAGCAGCCTGTGTGTGTGTGTGTGTGTGTGTGTGTGTGTGTGTGTTTGTGTGTGTGTGTGTGCGTACGTGACTGTGTGTGTGTGTGTGTGTGTGTGTGTGTGTGTGTGTGTGTGGAGCAGCCTGTGTTAATCACATCCCAGGGTCTTGTTTACGAGCCTTGTGGGGACCAATGAGGGCGGAGCTGAGCGGAGAGCAGGAGGGAAGCAGCAGAGTCACTCACTCCCAGCCAATTAAAACGCTTGTTGACGCATTTATGTCCTGCCTGTCGCCCCCATTCCACCCTCCTCAACCCCACTCCTACACCCCCATCTACCCCTATATCTACCCCTATATCTACCCCATCTACCCCTATATCTACCCCATCTACCCCTATATCTACCCCATCTACCCCTATATCTACCCCATCTACCCCTCCACCCCTATACTGTATCTGCCCCTCCACTACTTACCCCCATCTACCCCATTTACCCCTATATCTACCTCATCTACCCCTATATCTACCCCCCAACTCCTACACCCCATCTACCTCTATATCTACCCCATCTACCCCTATATCTACCCCATCTACCCCTCCACCCCTATACCTACCCCTCCACTCCTAACATCCCATCTACCCCTATATCTACCCCTATACCTACCCCTATATCTACCCCATCTACCTCTATATCTACCCCATCTACCCCTCCACCCCTATATCTGCCCCTCCACTACTAACCCCCATCTACCCCATTTACCCCTATATCTACCTCATCTACCCCTACATCTACCCCCCAACTCCTACACCCCCATCTACCCCTATATCTACATCATCTACCCCTCCACCCCTATATCTGCTCCTCCACTACTTACCCCATCTACCCCTATATCTACCCCATCTACCCCTATATCTACCCCTCCACTACTAACCCCCATCTACCCCATTTACCCCTATATCTACCTCATCTACCCCTATATCTACCCCCCAACTCCTACACCCCCATCTACCCCTATATCTACCCCATCTACCCCTATATCTACCCCATCTACCCCTCCACCCCTATATCTGCTCCTCCACTACTTACCCCCATCTACCCCATTTACCCCTATATCTACCCCATCTACCCCTATATCTACCCCTATACCTACCCCTCCACTCCTAACACCCCATCTACCCCTATATCTCCCCCTCCACTCCTAACACCCCATCTACCCCTATATCTCTTAATTTAATTATCTATATCTATAATTTTTTATTATGGAACATTTTGTTAGTGAAGGTAATGTGATCCATATAATGTAAAAGTATGTTGCTATGATGCTGGATGTGTAATTCAATACCTCTCATTGTGGAACACCTGTGGTGTTGAAGCAGACCTGAATATACCAGTAAAATCCAAGCGATTTGGAAGGATGTGTGAAAAAAGCTCGGCTAATGCACCGGTTCTTCAAAACAGACCTATAAACACCTCAGGTCCGTCCACTTAACTCTGGTCACCGGTCCGACATGAAAGCTGTCCCTCGGCCTCGGAACGCCGTTTCTAGTTCCGGTAGCCGGGGGCCCCCGTTACGGCAAATAAAAACCCTACCTGACAGGCAGCTCGCTGCGAACGACACCAAAAGACTGCTGAGATACAGCCAAATGAAATTCTCCGAGATGTTTCACACTTAACTCCCGAATCCCTTCTTTTTTTTATTGCCGTTCTAATCTGCCCCCCGTTTCCCCCGCCTCTCCGACCTGTGGAGAAAAACACGGACCCCGGCGTGCCTGACGAAAAATAAAAACCTGCAGCGACCACTCCGTCTGGCCGTTTTTAATGGGAGTCTTTCGACTGATCCTCTGCCTTTGTTTAACCTCTGACCCCGACCGAAACAAGGCCTCATCAAAGCCGCGAGCGGCGGCCCGGGAAAGGAGGAAGTGTTTGGTTACAGACGGGAACGGGCACTAGCGCTACGTCGTAAATCCTCGGGGCTGTAGCATGTGAGCGACGCCGCCGCCGCGGGGGGCCAGCCTATGGCACGAGGGCGTTGGACTCGTAAAAGTTTTTAACGCGGCCTGGTCTCTGCCCGACTTGAGAGGTTTTTAAGGGGCTCCGGAGTGCTGTCTGCGTTGGGGGGGGGGGGGGGGGGGGGGGGCGTCGTGTGGCATGTGTGTGAGTGTGTCTACCAGGGAGAGTGTGGCGTGTGCGTGGGTGCGAGTGCATGTGTGTACTGTACACACACAAAGGCAATGAAGTTAGGGGAGTTAGAGAAGGGGTCGACAAACTGGATCTGGAAGCACTTCTAACTCCCTGATTCATTGTTGGCTCCAACGCAAATTTTGAATTAGTAATACAATTCACAATTAGTAGGCTAATAGTAATACAAAGTCACTGATACTATTCTGAATAAAGTGGAAGGTTTTTGTTTGTGATGCAGCAGTACTGTATGACTCAGCACCATGGACAGACAGCTCGGGGACCAAGCTTTTTTTAAATTGTAATTATCGTTAATTTTCGTTATTCTGCATTAGGCTATCGGCAGAGATTTTCTTCATTCGAGGCCCAGAAACCAACAACCCTAGAAGCCAAAAGCAAAAAACGGAGTGAAAGTTACGAAGTAGTGCAGTACAACTCAGGAATAAAATCGCCTCAAGAAAGAGAAAAGCAGACATTTGAGGATGTCAGAGTGGGACGACTCGTACACAGGCACAGCTGACACGGCGGGGTTGCTAGTGTGTTTGATTACAAGAGCAATAAGAGAAGCAATATTGAGAAACTATATTCACCACACTGCTTTTCTTCTCATCAAACCCATCCGATCCCGAGGGAAAATGGCTCTTGCTCTCCTGAAGGTTCCTGGCCCCTGAGTTGGAGTGTAATTTTCAAACCTGTAGAGTCCCCCATGACCTCTAGGGATTCAATTCAACATATTATTACCCCGTGGCAGTTACAATATTACTGAGCCAGCTGGTCAGCTACTGTACCAATGAGAAACCTTCTACCCACCACTTTTCCCTTAAGAATCAATGATACAGTACATGGGGCTGATGTCTTGGTTCTCCATGTCTTGGTTCTCCATGTCTTGGTTCTCCATGTGTACATACTGTATCGCCACTCATGTCTCTGTTCCCCTGCTGGCAAACGAGCAACAGATGTTCCAGTTCAAATGAGTCAATTAACTTCCAATAGCAGTTATACCTTGGTTGCCTCGTATGGCATTTTTTAACACCCTTGCCCATTAAGCATAGCAAAACAGATGTTTCCCCAGCAGATCTGGTCGTCTAATGGTGAAGTTGACCTTGATGGAGGGTTAACGCATGGCCCTGATTATCAATTTATTTCATTATTTTTTGACTGGAGATTTGATTATTAAAGAGAATAATATGAAGAGAACAGATACATACTTACATACTGTACATGCATACATACTGTACTTATGTACAAGTAAAAGAAGATGACAAGGCTCTTGTCCAGAGTGATTTCTCGGTTGGAATTCCAACCAGACCAATCGGCGTCCTTTGAATGTGATGACGGAATTAAACTGTGCAATGTGATTGGTTAGGGGACGAACTAATCGCTGAGGACTTCTTTTTTCGGCAACGCCCATCTGGGAAAACGTCTGCAACGGAAGCCTGTTCAGACTGAATAATGAAGTGAAACGAAATGACAATTCAGTCAGAGTGTCAGTTAGTTGACCTTTATAACTCTAATATAAAATATATTATAGAAAGCATATTCATTATCATTTTAATTCACCAACTTTTCTTGTCATTCCATTCTTTTGCTGACATTGTTACGAGGTTGTCAAAATGGCCGCCACCTCGAAGACCCTCTTAATCCCACTCGGTACATCACACACGCAGGTCCACCGTGTCAGAGAGAAGAGATATCCGCTCATTATATATTCACTCACTAATTAGGCTCTCGGTAAGAGATCTGCTGACATGGCTGCTTTTGTTCGGGACGCCAGGCGTACGCTCAAGAGTATTTTGACCCCTTGATGATGATGATGATGAAGAATCGAGCGTCGACTGGTCCCGTCAGCCGCCCATACAGATGTGCGTGTCGTTCATTTTGTATCCCCAGAATACGCAAGCAAGACTTGAATCATCAACATAGAGACAGACAACATGCAGCTCCATTGACAACCATGTTTTATTTAATGTCTTCACCTCGAATCAGAGACGAATTGCCATTGTGATTTTCGCTTCTGGCAGCCATTTTGTGAATCTGTCATCAGAACATTTTGACGACAGTCGAACAGTCACCATTTCCTGTTATTCAGCTGTTAAGGGCCATGCCTATTATAATCTCTCTGTAATTCCACTGCAAACACACCTACTGTATCATGGTAAATGGCCTTCACTTATATACTTTAGCGCTTTTATTCAAATCACCTATTCACACACCAATGGCGGCCAGTTGCCATGCAAGGTGCCAGCCTGCTCATTGGGAGCAATTTGGGGTTCAGTGTCTTTGCCCAAGGACACTTCGACATGTGAACAAGGAGGAGCCGGGATTCGAACCGCCGACCCTGCGATCGTCGCACGACCCGCTCTACCTCCTGAGCTACAGCCGCCCCCGTAACCTCTAAATTATAACCTCTATAATTCTACTATCACAACCTAGCATAATCTATCATTCTACAGTATCACACCTATCGTAATCTTTCTATAATTCTACTGTATCACACCTATAATCGCCTCTGTAGTTCTAGCATGGGTCATTGTTGATAGGGCACATGAGCTGGGATGGATTCATAGTGAGGGCTCCTCATTAAGAGTCTGTGTCGGGAGGCAGGGGGTGTTGGGGTGATGGAGGGATGGAGGGATGGAGAAAAGGTGGAGGGGGGAGGCCGGGGGCTCAGAATAATCCTCCAACACTGCAACCCCCCCCTCCCTTTTTCCCTTCACAGAGTCAAGGATGTTTAACGCTCATCTGGTCTAATGGAATTCAAGAATACGAGAGTAGCCCCACAGACCAACCCCCCCCATACACCAACTACCCCCCCCCCTTCACACACACACACACACACACACACACCTGCCCCGGTACATAAACCCTGCCGCTGAGTAGTCCACACTACTACCTAGTACGAATGCAGGTCACATAGTAACCCACTCGCCCTCCATCCATGCTAAAAAATATTTTCGAAATCCCTCTATTTAAAAATGCATTGCATATATTTTGTTGGGGTTATCTTTTTTTGACATCACCTCTAGAGTCTCAAGGCTGCGCTGGATTATGTAAAAAAAAAAAGGCGAGGCTGACGAACCGAGGTGAGTCGCCAGGGAGGCCAACTGCCAACTTGGGCTAATGCTAGTTAGCTAGCTCCATCGTAAATTCGTCAAACTTAATAATTACCACACATATAATTAAAAAATACCGATAGCTAGTTCAATCATGATGTAACTAAGATATCTGCTAAAAATATTTTTTTTTTCCATCGACAGATTAAGCTACAATGTCCGCAAACCATTAAGCTAGGTTGCCAAATTACTGTCGCCTCAACGCCCACCATGTTTGTTGATAAATTATTGACCGGAGACGTCGCAGTCGCAAGGAGTTGTGGGAGCGAAGGGGGCAAAAGTGTGTGTGTGTGTGTGTGTGTGTGTGTGTGTGTGTGTGTGTGTGTGTGTGTGTGTGTGTGTGTGTGTGTGTGTGTGTGTGTGTGTGTGTGTGTGTGTGTGTGTGTGTGTGACCTCGGCCTACTGAGAGGTTTCAGAGAGAGCCTTTTCCCCATAGACGAGCAAAAATGCCTGCGCACACACACACAGATCACACATACACACCATCTCTCTTTCTTTCTGTCGTTCTCTTTCACACACACACACGCACACACACACACATACACACACACCTCCCCGCCCAGGACGCTCCCCGGGGTGCCTGTGGCGTCTCGCTGTCGTTGAGTGACACGGTGGAGGTGGGCGTGGTCTGAGGTGGGGTCGCGGCTGCAGCCTCCTCTCTCTCTCCCTCTCTCCCTCTCTCTTTCTCTCCCTCTCTCTCTTTCCCTCTCTCTTTCCCTCTCTCTCTCTCTCCCTCTCTCCCTCTTTCTCTCTCCCTCGCTTTCTCTCCCTCTCTCTCCCTCCCTCTTTCTCTCTCCCTCTCTCTCTCTCCCTCTCCCCCTTTTTCTCTCTCTCTCTCTGTCTCTCTCTCCCTTTTTCTCTCTCTCTCTCTCTCTCTCTCTCCCTCTTTCTCTCTCCCTCTCTTTCTCTCCCTTTCTCCCTCTCTCTTTCTCTCTCTCTCCCTCTCTCTCCCTCTTTCTCTCTCTCTTTCTCTCTCTCTCTCTCTCTCTCTCTGTCTTTCTCTCTCTCTCTGGCCCCCACAGGAGACGCCACCACAGAGAACATGAACCCCCGGCCCTCCCTCTCTCTCTCCCTCCCTCCCTCCCTCCCTCTCTCCCTCTCTCCCTCCCTCCCTCCCCCCGCAGACACACGTACTGTACACACACTCACACAGGAGAAAAGTGACACACAGGCTCAGGTTCCATTACCCAGAACCCCCCAGCTGTGCCATCAGGGGAGCCCACAGGAAGGAGAGAGAACAGACAACTACTCCACCTCAGCTGTATCCAGAAATATCTCACCTACTGTACTCCACCTCAACTGTATTTATAAATATCTCACCTACTCCACCTCAACGGTATCTAGAAATATCTCATCTACTCCACCTCAACTGTATTTATAAATATCTCACCTACTCCACCTCAACTGTACCTAGAAATATCTCACCTACTCCACCTCAACTGTATTTATAAATATCTCACCTACTCCACCTCAACTGTACCTAGAAATATCTCAACTACTCCACCTCAACTGTATTTATTAATATCTCACCTACTCCACCTCAACTGTACCTAGAAATATCTCAACTACTCCACCTCAACTGTATTTATAAATATCTCAACTACTCCACCTCAACTGTATCCAGAAATATCTCACCTACTCCACCTCAACTGTACCTAGAAATATCTCAACTACTCCACCTCAACTGTATTTATTAATATCTCACCTACTCCACCTCAACTGTACCTAGAAATATCTCAACTACTCCACCTCAACTGTATTTATAAATATCTCAACTACTCCACCTCAACTGTATCCAGAAATATCTCACCTACTCCACCTCAACTGTACCTAGAAATATCTCACCTACTCCACCTCAACTGTATTTATAAATATCTCACCTACTCCACCTCAACTGTATTTAGAAATATCTCACCTACTCCACCTCAACTGTACCTAGAAATATCTCACCTACTCCACCTCAACTGTATTTATCAATATCTCACCTACTCCACCTCAACTGTACTTAGAAATATCTCATCTACTCCACCTCAACTGTACTTATAAATATCTCAACTACTCCACCTCAACGGTATCCAGAAATATCTGGGCCTGCTTCTGTCGTTGGAGCGGAGGCACTCTGACAAACAACCTTGATAGGAGGGTTAGCTTTTAGCGTCGTTGGCACCTACAATATAGACTTCAGCTCAGATGGTTAGGACAGTCCTCAGTCTCCTGAGGTTGGACCGGACCAGTTCCTCTATCCTGAATACCGCAGAAAAGCAGCTGAGATGTTTACAGGTTTATCCGGAAGATTTCAAGCGATTCGCCAGCCAGATTTCCACGGAAACGCGTATGTGTTTTGGTTTATGCTAATAACCCGATCTCATGAAACCCTAAACACAATCTCCGCCTGGGCGTTTGTTTCGAATGGCAGGGTCTCTCCTGGCTGTCTGCTCGCTCTAATTAGTCTCAAGGCTTTTCTACATGGTTGGTTTTTCCCGCCCGCTAAGCGTTGATACCGGGGATGTGCGCTAATGCTACGCGAGGCTTATCCAGACTGAGGCGGTCAAGTCAACACATTAGCGCTAATCCTCGCGGGTACAGGTATCTCCACACGCCACGCGCTCCGGGCTGAGACGGCCTCCCGACATAAGACGGGAGATCTTAGCGGTAAGACGGACGCACGGTTGAACGTAGCCCCGCGCTCGTTGTTGCTTCAGGTGTGAATACGGCTCGGGGCCGAGGCGTCTTTTTTGCGGCTTGGATTTGAACATCGAGTTGCGGTCTTCAAATATGACCCCCGCCCCCCCCCACCCCCCCCTGGTGAAGGTTACGGTGACGGGCGTAGAAGCCGGCTCATCAGTTGGCAGGACCCGGAGCGAGAAGAGCGGGAAGGTGGGCTTGCCGGGGGTGGGGGGGGAAATGTCCACGCCGGTAATGAGCGTGTCCGCGCCAAGATCGGATCCCCCCTCCTCCGCCCCCCCCCCTTTCACGCCGTGCGTTCACGGCCGACTGCCGGCCGCAATTAAAGGAGAGGAGATGCAGACCCCCCCAATCAGCCGCCGCCGAAAGAATACGAAGGAAAAAAAGAAGCTTTCGAAAGTAAATGGCAAAAAAAAAAACGGACGTGGGCCCCCCCCCCCCGATCAAATTAGCCCCGCCGGCGTCCCCCGCCCCGTTCTCAGCCCGTCTCCGTAATGAGGAGACGCTGGCATTTTCCGCAGCGACGCAACGATCCCACCGTCGGGTTTCCACACCGCAAAGCAACAAGCGTCAAGCGGGTTGGTGTGTGTGTGTGTGTGTGTGTGTGTGTGTGTGTGTGGGCGTCTCTCGTCGGAATATTTTAATTAGGCCGAGGAGTTTTTTCCCAACGTCGACTCGCGGGACCGTGATGCGTGGCACTTAGCGTGAGAGAGAGAGAGAGAGAGAGGGAGAGAGAGAGAGAGAGAGAGAAAGAGAAAGAGAGAGAGAGAGAGAGAGAGAGAGAGAGAGAGAGAGAGAGAGGGAGAGGGAGAGGGAGAGGGAGAAAGAGAGAGGGAGAGAGAGGGAGAGAGAGAAAGTGAGATTTGGTTGTTGCTATAATCAGACATGTTTCCCTGTATTTGTCTGTCAGTCGGTTCCGGTTCAGTATTTATATTTATTTATTTTTTCATCTTCCGTGTTATTTTCTGTACTTTTTTTTCAAAACGGCGCCGTCGTGGGCTCTCTGTGCCCTTTACTCCTGTTCCCTTACCCCTGTCCCCCTTCACCTTTCTCCTGCTCCCTCCGGCTCGTCCTCCGCCCCTCTCTCCCCCTCTCCTAATCTCTCCCTCCTACCCCCCTCTCTCTCCGGCGGGGCGGGGCGGGTCTCGGGGTGAGGGGTGAGTGTGTGAGGGCGCTTCCAGCGCCACTCTGTATTCCTGGACAGTTCGCCTTCTCCGATACACGTCCGCTGAATGCTCATTGCGGATCCCACAGGACGCACACGCACACACACACGCACGCACGCACGCACACACACACACACACACACACACACACACACACACACACCCACACACACAGCTGTTGTCAGATGAATGAGTTAGTGAGTGAAGTGCAGAGGAGCCTCTGGGGGTGACACCACTGCCTCTCTCTCTCTCTCTCTCTCTCTCTCTCTCTCCCTCTCTCTCTCCTTCTCTTTCTCTCCCTCTCTCTCTCTCTCTCTCCCTCTCTCTCTCCCTCTCTCTCTCCCCTTTTCTCTCTCTCTCCCTCTCTCCCTCTCTCTCTCCCCCTCTCTCCATCTCTCTCTCTCTCCCTTTCTCTCTCCCTCTCTTCCTCTCTCTCTCTCTCTCTCTCTCTCTCTCTAAACCCCCTCGTTGACAGCTACTTCCCTCACTGTTCACATTCCTCTCCGTGGCACCGAGCGCTCAGACGGCCACGGAAGGAAGCCCACAAACGTGCGCTAATGGGGGGACGTCAAAAAAAGCAAAGACACGCTAGAGTGTGCTGAAAATACAGCATATCGAAAGAGCAGCGAAGGCAGGATCAAACGTTTGAAGTGCGAAGTGGCAGTCATGGAAGAACGGTTGTATCCACTTCCCCCAGCGTCGGTCGAGATAAGTGACGTTTTCACAGTCGTGTGCGCGGGGGGAAAAAAGGAGGATTGAGTGGTGGGGGCCATCAAAGTATTAGTCTTGATGTCGGGTCTCCTTCAGAAGAAGAGCTGTGACTAACAGAGTTGTGTTTGTGTTTTGCAGCTATCTGCCGTGGTTCGAGGTCTTCTACAAGCTTCTCAACATCCTGGCTGACTACTCAATCAAGGGCCAGGTCAGTGCTGTTCAGAGGAACTTATACCACATGAATTGAATTGAAACCTTTATTGCCCCAGAGGGCAGAATTTGTTTAGCAACGTACGTTGCACTTATACTGTATACCTGTATGGCGTGAAGACTTCATGCTAGCTAAAGGGAGAAACTGTATTTTTTCTGCTGGAAAAGCAATTTTGTTACCTAATTAATTTTTTGGGGTGACAGACAGCCATCCCATCTAATATTAAAGTGGTGTCCCCAACATCAGAGTTGACACCTGCCACTCCTCTCACTCGGGAACACACACAGCACCCCTATCTGTCTAGAGACAAACTCCTCCCTCTCTAGAGTCAAACTCCTCCCTCTCAAACACAGCACCCCTATCTGTCTAGAGACAAACTCCTCCCTCTCTAGAGACAGACTCCTCCCTCTCTAGAGACAGACTCCTCCCTCTCTAGAGACAGACTCCTCCCTCTCAAACACAGCACCCCTATCTGTCTAGAGACAAGCTCCTCCCTCTCTAGAGACAAACTCCTCCCTCTCTAGAGACAAACTCCTCCCTCTCAAACACAGCACCGCTATCTGTCTAGAGACAAGCTCCTCCCTCTCTAGAGACAAACTCCTCCCTCTCTAGAGACAAACTCCTCCCTCTCTAGAGACAGACTCCTCCCTCTCAAACACAGCACCCCTATCTGTCTAGAGCCAAACTCCTCCCTCTCTAGAGTCAAACTCCTCCCTCTCTAGAGTCAAACTCCTCTCTCTCAAACACAGCACCCCTATCTGTCTAGAGACAAGCTCCTCCCTCTCAAACACAGCACCTCTATCTCTCTAGAGACAAACTCCTCCCTCTCTAGAGTCAGACTCCTCCCTCTCAAACACAGCACCCCTATCTGTCTAGAGGCAAACTCCTCCCTCTCTAGAGACAAACTCCTCCCTCTCAAACACAGCACCCCTATCTGTCTATAGACAAACTCCTCCCTCTCTAGAGACAAACTCCTCCCTCTCTAGAGATAGACTCCTCCCTCTCTAGAGACAGACTCCTCCCTCTCAAACACAGCACCACTATCTGTCTAGAGACAAACTCCTCCCTCTCTAGAGACAGACTCCTCCCTCTCAAACACAGCACCCTTATCTGTCTAGAGACCAACCCCTCTCTCTCAAGCACAGCACTGCTCTCTCTCTAGAGACCAACCCCTCTCTCTCTCAAGCACGGCTGTCTGTCCGGGTACGTCTCTCTTCCCTCGTCTTTTCTGTCTGTTCAGAGTAGAGAAGGAGTGACAGGTACTTGACAAGGTGTTTGCCGGGTGTCATCAGTCAACTTCAGAGGTGATTTAGCGGTGTCAGCACGATGCGTCCGCTCGGTCAGCGCCGGTGGGCTGCAGCGATGGGGACGCGGTCGTAACCTTGGTTTTGCGTCCGTTTAAACGCCCTCGGGAGACGAGCGCCGGTCCTCACAACCACCCTTGCGCTTTTGTTGACTTTGGACGGGGGTACATTGTAATTTTTTGGGACTCGTTTATCTGAACTTGAGCTCTTTAGTTGCATGGTGCTGTACGCGTTTGTGTGTGTTTACATGTCTGTGTGTATGTGTGTGTGTGTGTGCGTGTGTGTTCATGTGTGTGTTCTAGGAGAGCCAATGGCGGGAGCTTTTAGAGTCGCTACACACACTCCCCATCCCTGACCCCGGAGCGCCTGTACACCTCAGCGTGGTGAGTCCTCATCTGCTTCAACCAGGGTCGCAAAACTTCCCCTCAGTTTCAAACCATTTTGAACAGACTTCCGGGTTAAATGGTAACTGGTAAATTGACTGCACTTATATAGCGCTTTTCCACCTTAGCGGCACTCTGAGCTACAGCCGCCCCTAGGGCCGCTAACTAGGGTTGCAAAATTTCCCCTCAGTTTCAAACCGTTTTGATCAGACTTCCGGTTTAAGCCCCGCCCACTTCCGAATACGAATCCGAATAATTAGCTGTCAAATACAAATACAAATAGTGGGCTCCCGGCACACCCCTAATACTGTATGTTACTATTTGCGTTGATTAATTTTGGAGCGATACAAACATTTATTTCACTTTAATGTGCAGCTTTTTACCCAATGTAGAATAGTTCTGAGATGGTTATTAGGCAGTGGTTCTTCTTGCGGTTCTCATGGGGGCAGACAGCTCCCTCTGACCCCCCCCCCACCCCTAAAGCTTATCCCCTCAGCTGCACTGCATGATGGGACACACACTACCGAGCAAGTCCAAGGTATCCCTCAGGGTACGGTTCTGGGCCCTCTGTAGAAAGAGGTTTCACGGGCGATGGAGCAGGTCAGTTGAGACGCAAAAAATGGCCGCTCCGAGGGGAACTGGTTTGTCAATCAATCAATCAATCAAAGCTTTATTTATATAGCGCATTTCATACCCAGAGGCAACACAATGCGCTTTACAGAGAACAAGGGAGGTGGGCAGACATCCCACCCCTACATATTCCAGAGGGAAGCAAAAAACAGTAATCACCCGGGGGTCAGATAAGTGAGCTGTAAAAATTCTTCCCTGACCCCTCTCAACGAGGCGATCGAGCAAGCTCCTGGAGTATGTTTGTCTACCGGCTAAGAACATTTATAGAGCAATAAATAACATTAAATTACATTTTCAGAGTAAGAGAGGCTAATAACATCATAGGAGAGACATGGCAAACATTGGTGTAT
Organism: Borostomias antarcticus; assembly: GCF_949987555.1. NCBI lineage: Eukaryota > Metazoa > Chordata > Actinopteri > Stomiiformes > Stomiidae > Borostomias > Borostomias antarcticus. The sequence continues at coordinate 4,475,330 of NC_140263.1, read as the reverse complement.
GTCTGTGTGTGCATAAATGTGCCTGGGCCCAGATAGAGGCAGGGGTTTGGGTAGGGTGGGGGGTAGGAAAAGGATACGGACCCGGGTTAGGGTGAGGGGAAGGGGATCTGAGCCCAGGACTGGTGTATGTCAGTGTGTGTGTGAGTGTGCCTGGGTCCAGGTAGAGGCAGGGGTCTGGGTTAGGGTTGGGGTAGGAAGAGGATACGGACCCGGGTTAGGGTGAGGGGTAGGGGGTACTGGGCCCAGGCCTAAAGCCGGAAGTGGACTGTTGTATGTCTGTGTGTACGTGTGTGTGTGTGTTAACTAATTTGTTACGACATCTGCAGCAGACACAGGGGTATCTATCGGTCTCAGGGTGGTCTGCTGGTGACAGTGGGGCATCCACTGGACCTGGTTAGAAGATAGGAGGGAGAGAGAGAGGCACTAGGGAGAGGGGAGGCAGAGCAGGGTTAGTAGCACACAGAGCCATATATAGAGCAGTACATTACATCAAACTACATTTTTAGAGCAAGAAAGGATAAGAGCATCATGGGAGAGGTGTGGCAAACCCTGATGTGTGTCTGTGTGTGTGTGCGTGCCTGGGCCCAGATAGAGGCAGGGGTTGGGGTAGGGTGGGGGGTAGGAAGAGGATACGGACCCGGGTTAGGGTGAGGGGGAGGGGATCTGAGCCCAGGACTGGTGTATGTCTGTATGTGTGTGAGCGTGAGTGTAGGTGTGCCTGGGTCCAGTTAGAGGTAGGGGTCAGGGGTAGGGTTGGGGGTGGGAAAAGGATACGGACCCGGGGTAGGGTGAGGGGAAAGGGAACTGGGCCCAGGTCCAGGCCTAAGCTGGGTGTGGACTGGTGTGTGTCTGTGTGTACGTGTGTGTTAACTAGGTACTACAACATCCACAACTGACACGGGGGTAACTATTGTCTGCGGGCGACAGTGGGGCATCTACTGGACCAATGTATATAGAGGATTCACAGGTAGGTTTGAGGCTGCCTTTCTGTGTCTCAAGTTCCTAGCTAGTGATTGTAGGCTAGGTCGAAAAGGTATGTCTTGTCCACGCGAGCTCGGCGTCTGGCACATCAGATTCCCTATCCCCCAACTCTCCCATATTTGTTGCCACTTCAGTGGAGAAGCTGTTAATGATTCGTACACTCAGTCTCCAGACAGTCTCTGTGATATCCGTCAAACCCCCACCCTTATCCTGTCTGTCATGCTACAGCACATCTTAGAACGCCGAAGGCTTAAAGTTTGGAAGTGTAAACCCCACTGTTCTCTCGTCCCCTTTCCCAGCATTCCTATTTCACCGTGCCTGACACCCGGGAACTCCCCAGCATACCTGAAAACGTGAGTGTCCCTCTCCTCCGCTCCACCCTGCGTCCTTCCCAAGGTTGGGTTCGGGAATCGACTTTTCTCCGTACTCCGCGGTTTGAACAGACATTCCAGCACATTCAGCACTACCGACGACATCCGTTTTAGATCATCGACAGCATGCCGAAAGACATCAGTGAAAGTGTTCAGATTTAGAGATTTATCTGCACAGAGGTCTTAAACACACTCCCGGTCTCCCTCAAGCACCTGTTTCATTGATTGCACCCCTAGTCCCGTAAATATTACACAAACGCCCCTCCGGAATCACTAAACACTTCAAGCGTTTCCTATTCGACGAACGCTGCCTCAAGACATCCACTCGCACGAGGAGCAGGTCTGAAGACGTTCTCCGTTCCTCCTCCCCCCGGCGCAGCCGAGGAGGGGAGCGGGAGAAACGGAAGGAGTCAGCAAAATCAATAGACCCCTGTTTGGTTTGCCGATTCCCACCCTCGCGTAGTTAACCGGCAGCGCGAAACCCAGCCGGGCCCCACAGCTGTGTGGGCTTCAAATCTCTGAGGGGCCTCAGATTTAGAGAGTGGAGCCCAGCCAGGGAGAACCGCCTTCCCTGTGATGGGGATGTGATGTTATGCCAGCAGGGCGGCGCTTTGAACTACAATTTGCAAGGGGGTTATCGTCGGGGTTCATAGGGCTCTCTGAAGTAGTTGAATTCTGGAGGACGAAGACAGACGAAGACAGATGGACGCGCATAAGTGTGCGTTACGCATTCCGTACACGCACAAAACACCCGCACGAAACGTGCGCTCTGCTGCGATCGCACAAGCCAAACCACATCTGTAAGGATAATTGATTTGAAATCACTTTTGCACCTTTTTGACTTCATATGACATATATTTCGTACGTAAATATGTAGAATGATGTTGATGTCTTGTACCAGAGAATTCATGCAGTCATGGTTACGCCCCTGCCCTTCACGACTAACCACTTTCCTGTTTTTTCTTTTTTTTGTTTTGTTTGTTTGTTTTCTTTTTTCTTGCAGAGAAACCTAACCGAGTATTTTGTAGCCGTAGATGTCAATAACATGCTCCATCTGTACGCTAGTATGCTTTATGAACGTCGAATCCTCATCTGCTGTAGCAAACTAAGCACTGTAAGTACTGTAGTCTTCTTCTCTACCTCCTCCTCCCTCCATCACTCTCTCTCTCTCTCTCTCACCATGGCTGCGTTCAAATTCAGCTAACAGAGGCGAACATTCGTCGCAAACATGTTTTCTCCAAACGGTCACATTTGAACGGCTTTTAATGAAAGTTCCAAATAGTTCGCATAAACGCAACAATCCCCATGGGAGCACATCTCCAGTAAGCCTGGGTCCATTGTGATCCTCGTTCCGTTACTGGCGAACTACCTCTCCAGACTGTTAGCTTCTGTTAGCAAACGTTTGCGGCGAACACAAAGCTAACGGAAAATAGTTCGCTATGTTCGCTGAATTTGAACGCACCCCATGTGTATCCATTCATTGACGGAAGCCTCTCCAAAGGATGAGTGGTGGTCTGCTGTAGTGACCTCACAAATGCACTGTAACCGACAGCCCATAATGCCCATGCTAAGGGACTGTTTCCCAGACAACGACAAAGCCTAGTCTACTACTAAAATGTACTTCAATTGAGAAACTCTTTTTAATGTGGTTATTGTTTTGTTTTGGACTAGGCTTACACTGTGTTTCTGACACTCCCTAAGTCTTATTGTTTGACTTTCTTCATTAGACGTACTTTATTCAAGTGTTGAAATATTCTACATGTTATAAGAATGTTACTCATACTCAGAATGGATATATAGAGTTCCTGCAAAATGATTTCTGTCTCGCGCAAACCAAACACTTTCACCTCCAAGACTGGCCATGCCCAATAGGTCATATTTGTATTCCATTCGCTACATTGTTGATGGAAAATGTTCTAGCGAGTTACTAAAATGCACATCAACACACGACATTACGACGTTGTGTTAACTCACTAGAATAGTTCTGCCAAGGGAAAACCGTTTGGGGGATTCTAATATCGCTCAAATTCATGTCGGCATTAAATTGCTTGAAAATCTTACGGAAAAAGGGCTCGTGAGAAATCTTCGGTTTGGTTTTTGGCCAGAAAGAAAAAAGGTTCTATTATCAAAAGGATATGACTCAAGGAATCTCTACTGGTTTTCCTGTTCAACATAGTAAAAAAATCCCACAGAGAGGGGTGAGTTGGGGGGGTGGAAGTCGGTGTGGGGCATTCCCAGGTGGCCTTCTTCCATGTTTCAACCCCCCTCCCCCCTTGCCAATGACAAGTTCCCCCGCAAAACATCGTCCACGGAGCTTTCTTCTCTGCCTCCCCCCTCCCAGATCAAAGCCACGCTGGCCAGTTTGTGATTGACGACCAGGGCGAGAAGCAGCAGCTTCTGATCACCGTCTTCCCCCGATTGGCTGACAGCTCTTAATATAGACGCGGCACTTAAATAGCATCACAGACAAGCAGCATTATACCGGGAGCCAGCCTGGTTGTCGGTAGCGGAGGGGTAGACTTCCTGCTTCACTATTGACACATCTGAAGTTGATCAGCTGTGGCGTCTGGCTCGACGCGGCATCGCTCATACCTGACACACAAAGGGATTGTGGGGGATTGTCACGTGAGATATTAGCCGCCAGTGACGGGAACTGACAAGGAAATAGTTAGTGGAACTTTTCCAACATTTTTTTTTTGACATTAATTTAATGAAGTTAGGGTTGTAATTTCCGTTGGCGGTTGTAATTTCCGTTGGGGGTTTTCTGGTCCTGATGTTTGAGGCACTTTGGTGCTTTGATGAGTTATAGTCTATTACCGGCAAGATTGATGTGAGATTTTAAGCATGTACTTTGGTCCGGGTTTGTTAATGTGTTTCGGTTTAATAGGCAAAAGGCATTTGGTTTTATTAGGATCATTTTGGTTTGACGGGCAATGAGTAGTCAAGTTTGTAGTAGTAGGTAAAAAAAACGACTGGAAATCCCTGGAAAACATGGTTGTGCTACATACAGTACAAACACAGTCCTAGAATTATGTTAAAATATCAACTAGTATATCTTTTTATCATATGCTTTTATGAGTGTGTGTGTGTGTGTGTTTGTGTGTATGTGTGTGTGTCAACACCTGCAACAGAGATGGAATAATTTTTGTAGCTCATGAATAATCATTCCCCTATTCTTGAATTAAAACTTGGCCCCAGTAATCAGGCTTCGCTAATTCAAAGTCTGATCTGTTATCTACACGACCGAGTATGAGTTTGTTTTAATTAAGTTGGACGAGAATAGCATTTGTTTCAACTTTGCCAGCATTGCCATGCGATGATCACATTGCCAAAATGAAAGCTAAAGTATAGTACCGTCATGTTTATCAAGTTACAAAAACACTCGCATATTGTCAAACTTTCTCAATCCGTTTAATACGCGATGTTTCGGTCACACAACCTCCTTTGGGTTTAAGATAAAAGGTACACAACATTTTGTGCTTCAGGTAAAACTAAGCGCAGTAAATGTTGAATTTACCAAATCATTTTAATCTGTTAAAATCTGAGTTTTTGTGACTTTCTGAAACTGTGTTTTAACATCTCTGGAATATAAATCTGCCAGTGTTCTGTGTTTCAGTTTAAATGACGTGGAAAGAGATATAATAATTATAATAGTTGTATCACGTTTCCCATTGTGTTGTGCTTGATGGCAATGTTACACTATGTACTTTCACCCCGCAGTTAACAGCTTGTGTTCACGGCTCGGCGGCCATGTTGTATCCCATGTACTGGCAACATGTTTACATTCCTGTCCTGCCCCAGCACCTCATAGACTACTGCTGGTGAGTCCCCGACACACACACACGCACACACACACACACACACACACACACACACACACACACACACAGACATACAGGCCTTTCTCACCTGTCACCTTGCTGCCTATATCTCTCCACGTTGAGTACTAAAGTCTGAAATCCCATTGTAGTTAATATTATCATTATTATTATTATTATTATTATTATTATTATTATTATTATATACAATACATATATAATATAAATTGTTATTTTCCAAGTCCTGCCCCGAATTAATATTGTGCATCAATATACAAATAAATGAAAAAGCATGAAGCCTTATTTCCTATGAATCAATGTCCAATTACACAAGAGAACTTTCCATCCGTCTAACTGGACACGGTGTCGTAGTATCATGCCTCCTGGACCCGTGAGCGCCATCACAGACGGTCTCTCATTACGAGCTGGACAGCAAGGAGAGACAAGGAGTAATCTAAGCCGAGGGGACGTCTTTAATGAGAGTCACAGTCCCACAGTCACAATTATGATTGACTGACCCCACGTTAATACCCGGCTTCATTAAAACACATCCAGAACGACAAGCAGCCGTTTAAATAGCATTTATGTAAACAAAGACGACATGTTTGGAACGGGACATGTCCTGAAAACAGCTGATATAGTCGTCCTGACACGCTGACAGTGTGAATCAAAGGGGTGTTCACAACATGGTAGAGAAGAGAGGGGTGGGAGGAGAGCAATTAGCTAATTACCGGTGTCTCTACTCTCTTCATTCCTCTAGTACCACACATGGCTAATCACTCCAGCCCCGCCCCAGACAGGGCGAGACAGGAGGTGCCGGAGCTCCTCTCGCCAGGCGCCTCGGCCGGGAGACCGCCGGAGATGGTCTCTCTCTCTCTGCGGACAGTTAGCCCACACTTAATTTGACATCAGTCTTTCGAAGAACTTACTTCACAGCCGCGGAAGGAAAGAAAGAATCCAACCCCTCAGCTCGAACCCTCCCAATTTCCCCTCGCAGCCTTTCATTATCAATGCGCTAAAGCGCCTCTCACCGCCGACGAGCTTAATTGGCCACGTGGACGATTAGCGTCAGCCGAACATCCAATGGGATATCTTTCATATTTTATATATATATTTCCATTGTGTTTTTCTAGACTTCTTCCTCTCCTTCATCCCCTGAACCGTGGGTGTTCCCGTTGCATTTTAATAGAATGTCATCATGCGAGGAGGTGGAGATGGAGGAGAGGGCTCCTTAATTAAGGGCTGTAGGTCCAGCTCCGTCGCCCCCTCACCGTCTGACAGGTTCCTCACCCCCCCCCGCCGCCCCGCCTCCCTCGAACCACTACCCAATCAGGCACATCTCCGACTGGCTCAGCGGTCGCTCGAGCTTATCTGCGTCTAGCTCCACAGCTAGCTCCGCCCACCCTGTTTAACACACACTCGCACACAGACACGCACGCACACACACTCACGCACACACACACACTCACGCACACTGTCATAGAAATTGTAGTTTCACCACCTCGCCGCCTCCCTCAACCTTTCACATAGCTGTGCTAATCTAATTTATGACAGGGTGACCTCCAGGAGGTCAACACACCTAGACGTTGTCTGCTCCAGAATAACCATCCTTTGTCCCGTTGTCCCTTCAAGAAATTACCGCCTTTTCTCATGTCACGTGTCTGTATTCTCGACCACTGTTGATGACGCCTGCCATTTAATATGACGTGCACAATGGGTTAGCCAATCACATCCCTGGAAGCGTCATATCTGTGTAGTGCTTGAATATAAGGCAGCGCACGACCAGACTGCGGCACTTCTGTTGGATGAACCACTCACGTGCGTTGTCCTGAAGTCCTTGCGCTCGTATGTTTTCTCAATAAGCCAGACTTGACCTCTTTGAGTGAATCTTGGCAAATCCTTTTTGACTAGATCAGTTAATAATCTTCTACAACACACACACACACACACTCACACACGGATACACGCACACACTCACTACGTACTATGCTGTACTCACAGTTTTCCTCCCAGGAAGCAGAGAACCC
>NC_140263.1:4460633-4463133 GCF_949987555.1 Borostomias antarcticus | reverse complement strand
AGAGAGGGAAGAAGGAGATACGCGGGACAGAAGACGAGAAGAACGTCTTTCCTGGCTGTGGAGAGAGAGGAGGAAAGACGTTTCCTGGTTGTGAAGGCTCACTAGACATGCTAACAGTCTTGTATGGGTTTGAAGGGAGGTCAGCGAGCCTGGCTAGTGGCTACTGTACGTACTGTACGGGGCGGGGGGGGGGGGGGGGGGAGAGGGGGGGAGAGGGGGGGGGGTTCTTCCTCCATATGTGGTGTCAGAAGTGTGATGCTGGCCTGGCTCTGCCCAGTGGGTCTATTTTAAAATCATCTCTCCCGGCATTTACATATTTTAGGAAGGGGCAATATGAATAAAACAAATCAGGGTGTCAATCACAGACCCGTGTGTGTGTGTGTGTGTGTGTGCGTGTGTGTGTGTGTGTGTGTGCGTGCAGTGTGCGAGCTAGGGGGGGGGGGGTTCAGCCCCCCCTAACAACGCATGAGCCCCCCTGAAAAAACGATTTGAGAAATTTTGGGTGGGTCTCTAAATTAATTTTTACAATATGCAATTTTTTTCCAATGCAATGCATTTCTATTTTTCAGTATCTTCATCATAATGCAAAAAATTAGCTAGCCTATGATTGACGAGCTGATTCACACACATGGAAGCGGTGCGCGCAATGTCATAAGCTTCACTCTAGAAAAATATTAATATATATGAATTATTAATAATGAGATGAGATAAATTTCCGCAAATGAAGGGAAATGTAGGCTATGCGTTTATCGACAAAATAAAGGGTGCGTTTTGCACGTGCACGATTTTCCGCGCACGCGCTTCACTTAAAAGTGAACCTCCCCGAAAGCCATGGTATAGTTCGCACACTGCGTGCATGTGTGTGTTTATGCATCTTTGCATGTTTCTGTGTGTGTGTGTGTGTGTACGTGCGTGCGTGCGTGCACGTATTGTACATGTATATGGATAATAGCATTAGTAATGTAAATCCCCGTGACCCCCCCCCATAGGAGGGGTGGATAAAACCAACCACACACCCGTTTGTGTGCGGGGGGGGGGCGGTCACGGGGATTTACATTACTAATGCTATTATCCATATACATGTACAATACGTGCACGCACGCACGCACGTACACACACACACACACACAGAAACATGCAAAGATGCATAAACACACACATGCACGCAGTGTGCGAACTATACCATGGCTTTCGGGGGGGGCTCACTTTTAAGTGAAGCGCGTGCGCGGAAAATCGTGCACGTGCAAAACGCATCCTTTATTTTGTCGATAAACGCATAGCCTACATTTCCCTTCATTTGCGGAAATTTATCTCATCTCATTATTACACACGCCCCAACAATGGGCACAGCTGGTGTCCCGGGCGCTGCGTACGGGCGGGTCGGCGGCTCCCTCATCTACAAGCTGTCACCGCCCCCCTGCAGTGAGCAACGACCCCGCGCCCGACCCCTCCACCACGGAGGTGGGCTGCTCCAGATAGAGCAGTGACCCCCCCATCATGAGGCCAGTCTGGGCTGATCCAGATAGAACAGTGACCCCCCCATCATGACGCCAGCCTGGGCTGATCCAGATAGAATAGTGACCCCCCCCATCATGAGGCCCGCCTGGGCTGATCCAGATAGAACAGTGACCCCCCCACTATGACGCCAGCCTGGGGTGCTCCAGATAGAGCAGTGACCCCCCCATCATGAGGCCAGCCTGGGCTGAGCCAGATAGAAATGCAGCTCGGACGTTGGTCGAAGTGCCGAGTCGGCGAACGGCCACGGTAGTCGATGAATAATTGATTATATTGTGTTACAGCTTCAATATTCTGCTGTGATATATTGCCATTCTCTTTTTTCTTGGGGGGGTGGGGGGGGCTTGGGAAATACTGTGTGTGGACTTTTGTTTGAGGTTTTTGTCGTTTTTGTGGTAGTCACTTCTGGACTACTTCTGGACTGAAGTGACCAGTAACCATCCATCCAAATAAACTACAGTAACCATCCATCCAAATAAACTACAGTAACCACTAGACTTTGACTTGACACAGTTAGTTAAGGGACCGACAACAATAACCCAGTCCTCCAGCACACGGATAGACCTAATATTCGCAAATAAGCCAGAGACAATTATTAAGATCCTCAATATGAATCAATCAATCAATCAATCAAAGCTTTATTTGTATAGCGCATTTCATACCCAGAGGCAACACAATGCGCTTTACAGAGAACAAGGGAGGTGGGCATACGACCCACTCTCTACACGAACACATGAACACAGGGTTATCTGACCATAATTTAACCCTTATTGTTAGGAAACTGTCCAAAAAGCGTTTTAGCCCTGGAGCCAGAAAGCCTAGCCAACTTAGCGCCTAGCCAACTTCCCCCTAAAGGGGAACAAACTCATTTTGAAAATGCGATTAAAGGGATCAAATGGAATGATACTGTCCTTCTCTGATGCTTACTCCGACTGTCACCCTTTTGTCTCCCATCCAACGTCTAATGAATACTTTTATGAGGTAA
>NC_140263.1:4423133-4453133 GCF_949987555.1 Borostomias antarcticus | reverse complement strand
GAGAGAGAGAGAGAGAGAGAGAGAGAGAGAGAGAGAGAGAGAGAGAGAGAGAGAGAGAGAGAGAGAGAGAGAGAGAGAGAGAGAGGAGTCAGTTATTCGTACGAAATGCATGAAGAGATGCATGAAGAGGCTATGAAGGTGCATGACTACATGAGTTAGGTCGTCGTATCTTCGTAGTGCCAGATGTAACTGGTGGCGTGTCCCTGGCGTGTCCCCCTCTCTGCTGCAGGCTAAAGACCACGCCAGGATGGGCATAAAGGAGGTGAAAAGCCGGCTCAAACAGAAGGTACAGCACAACGCTAGCGCATTCCAGGTTTTTAAGACGCAAGCCTCTCATTGACGCCACCTCGATTACAGCGGCGCCAATCAGATTCAATCCCCCGACACTATTTCAGCAACGGCACCATGGCCCCGCGTCCTTTACCGCCTCATTCCCCGCCCCGTCAAGCCCCCTCCTTCCCCAGACCTCCCCCTCGCGCCCACAGCCACGCCTCCCTCCCCAGACCCTCCCCTCGCGGCCACGCCTCCCTCCCCAGACCCTCCCCTCGCGGCCACGCCTCCCTCCCCAGACCCTCCCCTCACGGCCACGCCTCCCTCCCCAGACCCTCCCCTCACGGCCACGCCTCCCTCCCCAGACCCTCCCCTCGCGGCCACGCCTCCCTCCCCAGACCCTCCCCTCACGGCCACGCCTCCCTCCCCAGACCCTCCCCTCACGGTCACGCCAACCTCCTCTCTATGCTCCCCCCCCCCCCTCCTGCAGGAGCTGGCGGAGAACGGTTACTCGGCGGCAGGCGGCAGCGGGGAGGACGGTGCGGGGGGGTCGCCCCCCTCTTCCTCCTCGGACAGGAAGGAGGCGTCCCGCACCTGGGACGACCGGCGGCCAATCACGGTACACTTCGGACAGGTGGGTGGAGGGAGGGAGGGAGGGAGGGAGGGAGGGAGGGAGGGAGGGAGGGAGGGAGTGTTTGTGGGGTCATGTATGAAAGGTGCTGTATAAAAATGTTATTGGTAGTTTTATTATTCTATATTCTTCTATTAAAGCCTATAGAACTGATTGGTCGCTTTTTATGAAAATTTGCATGATGGTAGAGGATCATGTGATGAGGCAATGGAGCAAGTTTCACATCGATTGGCCAATAGGGGGCGCAATAGCATCCAACTGAAATTGCCAACTTTGAACAGGAATAGCTCATGCCCTGTTTGACGTAGAGTCATGAGACTTTGCACACATATGTGAACAAATTTACCTCAAGAACCTATAACTTCCGGTTATGTACATTTTCTGAAATTTTGCATTTAAAAAAAAAAAGCTTAAAATCTATCTCCTCCTAGAAAGTTTCACCAATTCACATCATGCTTGGTAGAAAGAATCTAGGGACCGATATCTATATCTATATATATTTATTCTATCTCGGCACATTTTAGAAAAGTTGAATGAAACAGAAACTATGAGCCAATGAAGATTGCAAAGGGCGTGGCTTCGCATGGCTTTTCACGTAAAGGGGTATATTTTCTGAAGGGTTGTTCAGAACACCACAAATCTTTGCACGCATGTCCGCACATATACCCCGAGGCTAGCCATGCATTATTGGCCCAATCAAACACAATGGGGGCACTAGAGAGCTCATTTCCTGTTTAGGCCTAACTGCCATGCCGATTTTTCCGAAACATGGTACAATGGTACCAGAGCATATGTTGTGATAGGCTCAGAGATATGAAGCAGATTGGCCACAGGGTGGCGCTATAAGGAGACAAAATGCTTAAAAGTGGACAAAACGCAATCGATTGCTGTGGTCACATTTCTTCACCAGTATTACCTCAGTATATTTGTTTTCGGCGTGAACCGTTGACCTTGTGAACGAGGGCTGGAAAGCGACGATACACCACAGTTAAGAGTACTCTATCAGTTATTAATAAATAATAGTTTCTTCAAATTGTTTCTTTAAATAATTATCTCTTTAATATCCAATGGGAATCATGCATCATCAACGCTCCCAGTATGTGCGTGACACGCGAGCTCGCCGCCACTCCCTCCGACCAAGGTGCCCCTGCTGTGACGTTGCCGTGGTGACTTAATTATGTCTCCGTCGGAATACCCCGGGTGATCCTCGTGACTCCGCCCCCCTCGTTCCGACGGAGAAGAAAGGAGAGATGAGAGATGGAGCGAGAGAACAAGGGAATCGGGGGAAGAAGAGAGCGTCTACAAGGCTGTCGCTCCCAGCTTCATCCGTCCACCGCCCCCCCCCTCGCTATCTCCCTCTCTTCCTCCCTCTCCCTCTCTTTCTCTCTCCCTCTCTCCTTCTCTCCCTCTCATTAGAGGGTTTAAATAATTAGGACACACATCAGGGCGTTGGGAATGTTCTTGAAAGGCGCGTAGTCATTTGTTAGGGGACACGGTGCCAATTAGCCGATGTAGGAAGAGTTGAGGGAAGACCTAGCAACACATGTTGTCATGGGGCATGGCATTGTGGTGGCAGATATGTGTTGTCGTGCACGTGCGCGCGCGTGTGTGTGTGTGTGTGTATTGTGTGAGGAATGGATGGTTCGGCGTGGTTGTTTGGTGATTGTGAAGTGACTTAGTGTGTGTGTGTGTGTGTGTGTGTGTGTTGTGTGTGTATGTATGTATGCACGTATATGCTGTGTGTTTGTGTTTGTGTACTTGTATGGGTGTGTGTGTGTGTGTGGTTGTTTGGGACTCAGACTTGTGTGTATATGAATGTATGTGTGTGTATGCTGTGCGTGTGTGCGTGTATGTGTGTGTATTGTGTGAGGAATGGATGTGTTGGTGTGATTGTGACTTGTGAGTTGATAGAAGGTATGCTAGCAGGTATGCTAGCTATGCTAACGGTATGCTAGCATCCTGAGTCCTGAGAAAGAATCTGCTGATTTTTTAGACCTGAGGGCTCGCTGAGTATGTTCACTATGTAGGGAGGGAGAGAGAGATAAAGAGAAAGTGTGTGTTTGTGGGGGGGGGGGGGGGGGGGGGGGTGCATGCAGGTGTGTGTGTAGCTGTGTGTTGGTGCCTGTGTGTGTACTTTGTGTGCCTGTGTGTCTACGATATGTGTGGATGTGACTGCACCTTTCTGACTGTCTTTGAAATGTTGTGTTCAGTATGCCTGTGTGTGTATGTGTGTTTGTGTGTGTTTGTGTGTGTGTGTGTGTGTCCATCATCATCGTCATCATCTGGTTCCAACACTATTGTGTGTGTGTGACCCCCGCCCCTGGGTGTCTCAGGAGCAGCCCCGCCCCCTACGAGAGCCCCCCCCTCGACCCCCTCCACCCCGGCTCCAGCGTGGTTCACGGCCTGTGAGTACCCCTCCGCGCCCGCGTCTTCCCCCCCCCCCCCCCTCTCTGGAACCCTCTCACCTCTGACCTCCGACCCGCCTGCATCGACCTCCAGCCCTCGGACTCAACTTCTCGGCCTGGTCCCATTCCAAAACCTCCACTCGCTTCCTCGTCCTCTGTCCTGGACAAGCAGCTGAGTGGGTGGAAGTGATGTTGAAGTTCACTTCAAGCTCACTAGGGCCAAGTCTTGAGTTTTTTTTTTCAGTTATTTTTTATATAATTTAAACGTTTTGTTTTCAATTTCAGTTTAGTTTTAATTTGTTTTCTTCAGAGGGTTTGCTTGTTTATTTTTTTTATTTTTTTTTGAAAATGCTTAGTTGACTTATTCATTTTCGTTTTTTTTTTATTAGTTTCAGTATTAGTTTGTTTTTCTTCTGCGCAGGGGCACAGAATAAAAAAAAGAAGTAGATGATAGATTGCATATCCACCCAGAATACTAGGCTTATCTATGAAATGAAAAAGACGAAAACTATATAATTTTAGTTTACTTTAGTTAGTTTTGTAAACACACAATACAATTTCAATAAATGATCGTATTTTTTTTAAAGCCTTGTTTTTATTTTTATTTCATTTAATTTCACAGCTAGTTGTTATTTCATTTGTTTTCGTCAACTATGATCACCGTGGAGATGAGACCATATGAGCTACTGTTTCCTCCTGGCCAGGATCTTTTGTTGTTGAGAGGAAAGCAGTGAGGTTGTTGGAATGGAACAGTGTCCCCTGGGTGGGGTGTGTTGTGCCAACCGCCATACTGTCCCTGTAGGGCCGAGGGAGAGTATGGGCCCCCAGTATGTCCCATCATGCAATGCGCCAGCTCAGACATACAGGAGCGACCTAACACGATTGTGGAGACTAACCCATGCACCTTAATTCACCCAAGCCCAAGCAAGCACACCGTTCTCTGGCCTTCCTCACTGCATTGTGTGTGTGCATGTGTGTGTTTGTGTGTGTGTGTGTGTGTGTGTGTGTGTGTGTGTGTGTGCGCGCGCGAGTGTGTAGTTGAGTGTGTATATAAGGGTGTGTGTCTTGATGCGTAAAAGCGCATGCTTTCGTAGATTTGTTCTAAAGAGTAGGTCAAATTTGCAATATCGGCTTGAGTGTGAGATTATAGAAAGGAAGTGTTATTATGTGTGATGTTACAGGTGTAGCTCTAACCTTGGTTGTGTTTTGAGAGGGGTGTTCTGTAGGTGTGGTCAAATGCACTGGTCAGGTAAGTCTGTTTATTTGGTACAGATCCAGTCTACTGCCACCTAGGGGCGATTTGTGGAAAAGCAGAGAGGGACTTTTTAAACGTAGGACATAAAAAATAATACACATTTAAACTTATTCATGTATAAAGCACACGTTTCATAAAATTATGTCACGTGAACTGCACTATTCAGAAGAATTTTTCAGTGACATTATAACTAGAATTGCAATTTTAAGAAATGATTGTACTTAATTCAATGCTAGAATGAACGTAAGTCTGTTACAGACTCCCAAAAGGGGGGATAAATCCAAACAAATTACCAATTTGTCTTCGGGGTTTTTAGTGTTGATTTTAGACCTCCGGTCACTAACGATGTGTACCAGCTGCTCGCGGTACCATTCACTACCATTCACTACCATTCACAACCATTCACAGGAGCCACGCCCTACTCTAACGAACATCTATTTCCCTAGGAAGCGTTCTTCTCATGTCTTTGTCTTTGACTTGCCCTCGGAAACGGTGACATCAGCGGCACAATGCTGACAGGACCTCCCGCCCCCGCCCCCCCCCCCCCCTCCAAGGATTCATTAAAAAAGTCATCTTTTTCACTCTCACCCCCCCCCTCGTCTTCGCCACTCCCTTTCTTCATCAGTATTGTATCCCAGGTCTTAATGAAGCGCTCTCCAATGGGCCAGCTGATGACCACACTACACCTGCACACATACGCACACACACACACACATTTAGTGTTACAGACACGCACACACGCTCGCACACACATTTGGTGTTATGGACGCACACACACACATTTAATGTTATGGACACACATTTAGTTTTATGGACATATACACACATTTAGTTTTATGGACATATACACACACACATTTAGTGTTACGCACACACACACACACACACACACACACACACACACACACACACACACACACACACACACACACATCTCTCCTCTGATTAGCTCCTTTGTTCCTGCCCCCTCCTCTCTGCTCCTGCTGAGTTGAACACCCTCGGGGGTTAGGGTCAGAGTGCGCAGGGGAGAGAGTGTGACCTTTGAACCCACTCACCTCTTTTGACCCTCCGGTGGTCTAGGCTCAGGCCGGTGTTGGTCAGCATCCTCCTCCTCGTCAACACATTTGGGCTTGTTATGCATAAGGAGCCTCGGCCATTTTGTGTTCCCGTTGTTACAAACAACCAACATCTCAACTCCACGACCATTTTCACAAAGCTGTAATGTTGCATCGTATTAATTTGGTGTCGTTTCCAAAAAAAGATACAGCGTGATTATGTCTTTTAAGAGTATTTTTCTAATCCCAGCTCATCGTACGCACCGAGGTTATGATGAGTTTTACGTCTCGACGGAGCGTCGCTTCAACACGCATGCGGATGTTTGTAGGCCGGAGTGCGTATTCTCAATCTCAGTTATGGTGGGCAAAACTAGGGGATCTTGAATATCTCGCCTGTCAAATTTGTCAGTGTATATACTGTACAGGAAGTAAGTGATTTCTGACATTGTGGCACGTTTCTGACGTGGTGGGTAACTGACGTGGTGACGTTAACGTTGTGGGTTTCTGACGTGGTGATGTTTAACGACATGGTGACGTTAACGTTGTGGTGACGTTAACGGTGTGGTGACATTAACGGTGTGGTGACATTAACGCTGTGGTGGTTTTCTGACGTTGGGGTGGTTTTCTGACGTTGGGGTGGTTTTCTGACGTTGGGGGGGTTTTCTGACGTTGGGGTGGTTTTCTGACGTTGGGGTGGGTTTCTGACGTTGGGGTGGGTTTCTGACGTTGGGGTGGGTTTCTGACGTTGTGGAGAGTTTCTGACGTGGTGACGTTAACGACATGGTGACGTTAACGGTGTGGTGACGTTAACGTTGGGGTGGTTTTCTGACGCTGAGGTGGGTTTCTGTCGTTGTGGAGAGTTTCTGTCGTGGGTTTTTGACGTCGTGGTGGGTTTGTGACATTTCTGATGTCGTGGTGGGTTTCTGACGTGTCTGGCGTTGTGGGTAACTGACGTTGTGGGTAACTGACGTTGTGGGTAACTGACGTTGTGGTGACATTAATGTCGTGGTGGGTTTCTGACGTTAACGTTGTGCTGGGTCTCTGATATTTCTGACATTGTGGTGATGTTAACGTTGTGGTAGGTTTCTGACGTGGCGACGTTAATGTTGTGGTGCGTTTCCGACATTAACATTAACATTGTGGTGATGTTAACCTTGTGTTCCCATCGCAGGCGCGTCCTCCCAGGCCACTGGTGGCTAAGAGACCTCGCAGCAACGTGGGCGTGGAGAGCAGCCCTGACCAGTAAGAACCCCAACGCCACTCCGGTCACCCATGACATGCTGATACTGTACATTACAATCATTTAGCAGACACTTTTATTTATTTTTTGCTTGTTGATATGACACGACGAGGGAGAGAGAGAGAGAGAGAGAGAGAGGCACAGGTGCTTGCAGTCTGTCTGTCTAGACGTCTAGACAACGCGGAGAGGGAGAGAAAGTTTGGAGCGCGCTGAGTAGGCAGGCAACGAACGTAAGCAGCACCGAGGGCTTTTGTCCCTATTTAACTGGTTTATTGAGACAGTTATTGGATTTTGTTTATATATATAATAGCCTATGTGAACTGTAGCGTTTGTTTGAGCAGAGGAGGACCGGTAGCTAGCTTGTTAGCTCAGTGTAGTATATCTAGCTAACGCTAGCTATTGTACTAGGGCCCAGGAAATGTTATTACATGATTGGTTAAGTTATTACATTATCAGGTTTTATTACACTTTCGATTGAGTTAAGTCAAACTTTTATTACATTATCAGGCGCTATTACATTATCAGTTAATTATTACATTATCGGTGCTACAAGCCTTTTTTCCTGGCCCTACTGTGATCAATCAATCAATCAAAGCTTTATTTGTATGATGATGTGAACAAGGATGCTGTCAACTAGGCTGATATAAACCATCTCTAAGACATCCTGGCTATCGCCAAACACCTTAAGCTTCCGAATTAAAAAACATTCTCTAACTGGCTAACTTTATGTAGGGAATCAGTGTGTTTATGTTGCACTATTACCTGTACCTGTACCTGGAAGTGAGTGGGTACTGTACATGTACAGTATATCAGCATGCTGACACACATGAATCCTAGCCTGGAGCAGTCTGGCCTCAGCGTCTCTTTGGCTTCATCCCTCTCTTAAACTGTCCATCCATTTAATCCCTCTTCTAATTCCTCTCTCTTGTAACCGCATGGGAATATTATAATGAACCCGGGGACCCAATGAAAGCTTTCCATTCCATATTAAAATTATGGATTAAAATCAGTCAGTTTTTGTTATGATCCCACAGTTGTGTACTGTAGCTTCAACTTTTTATTTCTCTGTCTCTCTTTCTCCTCCTACCCTTCCTTTCTTCTCTCTCTACAACCCCACCTCTATCTCTCCTTTCACTCTCCCATCTCTCTTCTCTCTCTCCCCCTCTATATCTTACCTTCTATCTCTCTTCTCGCTCCAACTCTTCCTCTATCTCTCCTCTCTCTTCCTCTGTCTCTCCTCTTTCTCGCTCTCTCTCTCCAACTCTCTTCCTCAATCTCTCCCCTCTCCAACTCTTCCTCTGTCTCCTCTCTCTCTCCAACTCTCTTCCTCTCTTCTCTCTCCCTCTCTATTTCTTCCCTTCTGTCTCTCTCTCTCTCTCTCCAACTCTCTTCCTCTGTCTCTCTTCTCTCTCTCCAACTCTCTTCCTCTGTCTCTCTCTCTCCTCTCTCTCCCTCCCCTAGCTCTCTCCGTCCTACGCGTCACTACACGGTCTTTCTGTCTGAGGATTCCTCCGGGGATGAGTTCCAGACGGATGACGACTCCATTGTGGCCTTCCCCGAAAACTTTATCTTCTCCGCTCCCTTCGAATGGTCCCCACTGTACGCTAAGGCCTAATCTGACCAATGGGGTCGCTTGATTTCTCATTTCCTGGTTTCACTTAGCCCCGCCTCAGTAATCGACTGGACGGTTGGTCTGTCAGTCTTCCCTTGCTTTCTGTTAGATTGATCTCTGATTGGCTGAAATTTTAGAGCTCCGCCTTCCTCCGACATTGACCTTATTGATTGTATTGATTTGTTTGCAGTGTCGTCTACTTGTGTTACTGTACATGCTGTAATAGTAGCTCATCATTTTGCTCAAAATGTGTCAGTCATGCTACACAGTGTGAATGTGAATCATCTACTAGTGTAGATCTCTGTGTGTAGAAGTGCTTTGTGTGTGTGTGTGTGTGTGTGTGTGTGTGTGTGTGTGTGCGCGTGTGTGCGCGTGTGTGCGCGCACATAATACACACCCCCCCCACTGACCCTAGCGATCCGCCCGGCAGGCCACAGCCTTACCGCTCCTTGAAGGAGGCGGGGTTCGCCGAGGTGGAGGAGTCTGGCCCGGGGGCGGAGCGTCACACGGCGCCGCCCAGCCCGCTGATGGAGAAGTTCTCGGACATCAACCTGCTGGGCGACATGTTCAGCTGCCAGGACGAGCCGGAGAGCCAGGCCCTCAGCCTGGCCAAGAGCCTGGAGGACCTGAGGACGCCCAAGGAACCCGAGGAGCGCCAGGCCAAGTTCACCTACCAGGTAGGGTTGGGGGGGGATAGTGGGTTGGTGGGGGATAGTGGGTTGGTGGGGGATAGTGATGGGGGATAGTGGGTTGGTGGGGGATAGTGATGGAGGATAGTGGGTTGGTGGGGGATAGTGATGGGGGATAGTGGGTTGGCGGGGGATAGTGGGTTGGCGGGGGATAGTGGGTTGGTGGGGGATAGTGATGGGGGATAGTGGGTTGGTGGGGGATAGTGATGGGGGATAGTGGGTTGGTGGGGGATAGTGGGTTGGTGGGGGATAGTGATGGGGGATAGTGGGTTGGTGGGGGATAGTGGGTTGGTGGGGGATAGTGGGTTGGTGGGGGATAGTGGGTTGGTGGGGGATAGTGGGTTGGTGGGGGATAGTGGTGGGGGATAGTGGGTTGGTGGGGGATAGTGGGTTGGTGGGGGATAGTGGGTTGATGGGGGATAGTGATGGGGGATAGTGGGTTGGTGGGGGATAGTGATGGGGGATAGTGGGTTGGTGGGGGATAGTGATGGAGGATAGTGGGTTGGTGGGGGATAGTGATGGTGGGGGATAGTGGTGGGGGATAGTGGGTTGGTGGGGGATAGTGATGGGGGATAGTGGGTTGGTGGGGGATAGTGGTGGGGGATAGTGGGTTGGTTGTGTTGATACAGTATGTGACAGAATTCAAATCTGCGTTAGACCACTCTAAGGACTGATAGTGAATCTGATGGCTTCTTGTTTTTCATTCGACAGCGGATGGACCTCAGTGGCAGTGAACGAACGCGCACCCTCCCCGGCCTCAAGCACCCTAACCCCTACAACAAGCTGTGGAGCCTGGGCCAGGACGACATGGCCGTGCCCGACAGCTGGGCTAGACATCTCTCGGTGCCCCCCCCCTCGGACCCCCAGGAGCCCTGGCCCGCCGGCCAGGAGAGCGCCGCCCCGCCCCTCGTCCGTCCCGACCCCTCCACCACCCCCTCCCCCGGCCCCGGCCAGGCCTGCATCACAATCCCCCGCCCCCAGGGCAGGAAGACCCCCGAGCCTGGCCAGGCCCTGGCGCCCCCCGCGCCCCAGCCCCGCTCCAAGCAGGCGGGGTCCGCCGGGGGGGAGGGGGGCGGCGGCGGGACCTCCGCCACCACCACGATGGGGGGTCAGGAGTTCCGCCAGGCCCTAGGGATGTCCCCGGGAGGAGGGGGAGCGGGGGGCGACCTCCTGAAGCCCACCAAGGTCAACCAGGAGGACGTGGATCTCCTCAGCCTGCTGGACCCCCTCAACAGCCCGGCGCAGACCGCTTCCGCCTCGGTGGGCGACAGGGGAGGAGACCCCGCCGCCCCCTCCCCCCCCCTCCTCCTCCAAGCCGGTGCTACCCCCGCGGCCCTACCCCCAGAGCCTGCCCCCCTTCCCGCCCCATCCACACATGTCGCTAAACCCCTTCGCCCACTCCCTCCACCACTACCCGGACACCCGACACAGACACTACTCGCCCACCATGGGGGTGAACCCCTTCGGCGGCGCCTACGGCGTTATTCCCGCCGGCGTTATCCCCGCCGGCGTCTACTTCCATGCGGTGCCGCCCCCCCACCACCCTCATCCTCTCTCCTCCGCACTGCCCGGGCTGTACAGGCAGCCCTCCCCCCCGGGCGGGGCCGCCGCCCCCCTCCCCCCCGGACTGGGCGCCCTCCGGCACGCCTTCCTGCCTTCGAGCGCCGGCCCCCCGCTTCCCGCCTCCACCAGCAACAACACTCTCTCCAGCCTCTTGGACTCCTCCCCGCCCCCCTCGGCCCCCGTCCCCGCCCCTAGGGTACTGCCAAAGCCCCCCAACGCCGAGGAGGACACCAGCAAGACCCAGGACCCCTTCGGGGACCTGCTGGCTCTGGCCAAGCCAGTCGCGCCCCCCAAAAAGAAAGTGGAAGACCTTCGGAGGAGGTGGGAGACATTTGACTAACCCTCAACTCCACCCGACCCACCCCACCTTGACTTTCCCACTCGAGAGGACGGTGTCCTCCCCCTCTCCTACACCAGCTTATGCTGCTGACCAATGAGGAACAAGAGTCTGTGTGTCAGGCGACCAATCGGGAGGCTGGGCTCTACGCTGTCCCCGCCCTAGTCACTTGGACATGTCCGTTTCCCCCATATGATGTGTCTGAGTTTAAGCCTCTCTCTCTCTCTCGCTTTCTCTCTCTCCTTTTCTCCCTATTATCTCTCTCTCTTTCAGCCAGAAAATCGAACTCTTACCTGGCCTCGCTTCTTCAGTGTGTTCATACGCTAAGAACGCTAGCGCCGATGCTAGCGTGGCTCTTGCACAGTGTCCCGTTGTATCAGCTGCGCGTGTCGTTAATGCCTACATGTAGCCGTTAGCTTTAGCGCTCCGACTTAGCGGTCTGCGGCCTCCCAAAACGCCCCACCGCCCGCTACTCCCTGGAGGGCGGTGGGTCAAAGTCACACCTCGGTGTCTGACAGCAGCGTCTGTCGCTACGATGCTAACGCTAATCATTAGAGTAGCTAGTCCGCTATCATGGATTTAGAGTTTAGCGGCTTGGTAGTAGCTACAGGCTATGGCGCATCGCTAAACATGCAGTCAAACAGTCCACTCTGGGCGTCTTCTACAGCATCATGTTCAGCAGGGTCTCCTACCGTTTCATTTTTAAAGGAAACTTATACACTTCTTTTTAATCTCGTCTTCAACCGTTGAGTTGACCTGTGAGAATAGGTGTGGACTCACCCGTGTTCCGAACCATTTTCCAGGACTCTTTAACTGCAGTGAATATGCAGGGACATACCATTTGGTCTGGAAAAGGGGGGTTGGCCGTGAGCCTACACGCGGACATCTTTATGGTTTGTTTCGCGCCAGTTACTGCAATCTTTCAGGTGATGTGTGCGTCCGATTTAAACATGGGGGCGCTTCAAGAACCCGTGATTGTATATTCTTTTGTGGTAGAGGGAACGAGTCTAGAACGAATTTACGCCAATCATGCTATTTAAACCCATGTATTCGCTCATTCTCCTTGTCAATCTTTTTTTGTTTGTTTTTCCTTATTTAAGTGTTTAATGTGTTCTGTGTCTGAGGACAGTGATTATCTACTGAGTCACTGGCCGCTTGCTCAGTGTGCTGCTAACTGTGCAATGTGTGCAAACAAAAACCCTGGCAACTGGGCGCCTCTTTTTTCAGTCCTCCTAGTTGACCCCATAGCCCTTTGACCCCTCTCTCCCCAGGTGACTTAAAAACAAGACTCCGCCAATCGCCAGGAGCGTAGACATTCTGTGACACTAGTGAATCTGTCCTGACGCTGCTACTGGGAACGTGGAGGGGGGTGGGGGGGAATGTTTGCTGAACCCCAGCATGCTAATGCTAAATGCTTATGGCATGGTGGAAGATGGTGCTGTGAATCAGAGGAGAAAATTCACATTAAAGGGTGTCGGAACGTGTGGCAGAATAGACATATCTTTAGATTTGACGTTTTGTGCTTGGAGAGAGCATCATGTACAGAGTATGATGAAAGAGAGATGGAAGTACTGTGACCTTACTGGATTTACCAATGACATGGCCGCCAATGACATGGCCGCCAATGACATGGGCACCAATGACATGGGCACCAATGACATGGCCACCAATGACATGGCCACCTGATGTCCTGGTTCTCATGTGCATTAACATGGATGAAGGAGTCAAGACCATGAGATTTAATCGGGCAGGGCTACATTACAAACAGGGTCAATAAATTAGCTGGCTATTCTTGTGTGTGTGAAGAATGTCAGTCATTTCCAAGCCAATCGGAGTTTCTGGGTTTGTGTACACTGTGAACTACTGTACAGAAAAATTAAGTGACTAAAATGTCAGCTGACAAACACAATAATACTACATCTGAAGATACAGTACTGACCTATTGACCCCTGACCGTTTTCCAACAGAGAGGCAGTTGCATCTTGAAGACAATCCCACATTTTAATGCTGACTCAGTAATTAAAGGATAAAAGGTTCACTATTTTGGACTTAAGTGCCGATTCTCAGTGGCTCGCTTGAAAAGCACCGTCTCACTGGCCCCTTTGACTTCCATTGTAGCTGAGTGTGCGCCTGCAGAACAACTGTAGCTAGCTAGCTAGCTAGCTAGGTAGCTAGTAGCTCAGTACTGAGGCGATCAGCAAAATGATACGTGTCAGGTTCATGTAAGCCAGACTGAGAAAAGGGCCTTAAGTCCAAAATAGTGAACGTGTCCTTTAATGTAGAATTACTATAGCTAAGGAGACTTAACGTTGATGACACCAAGTGCTTCCCTGTCCAAATAAGCATTTTGTTTGCACTTTATGAAGGATAGCCTTTGCAAGTATTTCAATCTGACATCCAATGTTTTAGACATTAATCTAGTTTTTATTTATATCCATTTTAAAGTTTCAGAAATGTCTTCAGCCAAAAAGCATAGCGTTTCCTCACGCAGATAACCCAACGATATCTTGTAATTAGTCATCAAATTGTCTTCTAACAGTAAGTGGTGACACATACTGTACCTGGACACACCTACAGTACAGTAATTGCTAAAACTTTAAATTGACTTGCTGTGTGGTGACTACAATTACCATAACTGCTCTTACCCCAAGGCATCTATTTCGGCTTTAGATCTCTCTCGCCAACAACTCTCAGCCTCGATCACAGCAGTAGCACAGGATATAGTGAAACACTGAACAGACTGCAGCCGTTGCCTTACCGTCGAGGAAACTTGACACACTACAGTATACTACAAACTCGACCATATCAGCTGCGTTGGAAGTCTGTGTGCGTCAGTGACTATGGTGTCCAATCCCCCTCCAACCCCCACTCTCTACGAATGTTTCCTTCTAGAAATGTGATCATCCTTTTATACTATTGAGCACTTTTGAGTTTGATTTTGTTTTTGTTGTTGTTTTCTGTTTCTTCTCTTTATTTGTGTATCACGATTAAAGAGCTCTACCATCACAATGCTCGCTAGTCTTTGATTCACTTCTAAATTTTTTTTTTTTTTTTTTTTTTTTAAAGTTCAATTAACTGTTTAAACTACCCTGAGTACAAACACACACTGAATAGTCAAAAGTATCAGATGACTACATAACTGAAAAGGTTTGTAAGCGTTATGAAGCTTTCTTTGTCTTCTTGTCTTAGTTATTGCAAGTACTACTCTATGAATGTATTTGAAACATCTCAGACAAATCCCCTTTTTTGAATGTGTATAGTAGTGAAGAGGGGTCAGAAATCCATCTGGGACAGGATGAGGAACTCATGCTCAAATGGAAATGTTTTGCTTATGTTTTTTATTAGAAGAATCTCCTATTGTCCTTTTTTTTCGTACATTGTTGCATTTCTGCAGAATGAAGCGTACAGTGTATTCTCAAACATCGAGTTCCTTTGCTTTGTGTAAGAAACATTATATGACTCAAAGTCAAACGGTATGAAGTTGTATCTCAAACATCCAGCGTCATCGAGGGTGGAATTAAATGTGCAGCGCAGACATTGCAGAAGTCCTAGTAGTACTACAGTACACTCCTTTACAGCATCAATATGTGAACAAAACAAAACACGGGTCCAGTTTTTCCTCAGTAGTTAAAAAAATCAGTACAGTAGTGTAATGGTGCTGCGGTGGTGTTGTGTATATTTCATTTCAGAGACAAAGTTAAATCATCCCTCTTAATATCTTCCAGTTTGATTATGCTGTGACATTCACAGTAATGAATTGTGAAACACGACCTCCTTCACAATGGATTATTTCTGTAGCAAATTAAGTATGACAAGTAGGTACTGTACATACAGAGATTAATAAACTACAGTATCTCAGACGTATGCAACAATATCTACAGCACCACGTAGTTTGGATCTCATAAAAACACATAAATCAGAAACCAATTCTTGTTTTTTCTCGTTGCTCATATACATATAAGATTGTCTTCATTCTCCGTTTGTAAACAAATGTGAGCGTGCCACAAAGGAAGTCAAATGTGGGTGATAACTCCCTTTGTGCGTCTCTGAGGTGCTTAGAATTAAACTTATAAAATCAAACACAGAAAAAAACATTTGAATTAACCTTACAAAATCAAACACAGAATTAAACACATTTCAACGTGCCAAAATGTACAAACTATAGTCTCCACACATAAAAAAGTCTACAAACTGCTCCTGGGAGGGCAACTCAATGGAAAAGGGTTTGAGTCTTCATAAGGCTTGAATAACCCCCTCCCCCCCCCCCACCACCACCACCAAACAAATCCACACATCATTCTGCTACTGCCTGTGTATGGAATCCATGATCCGTACAGTAGATTGGCTTTTGCTGGTACTAGAGATAGATCTTAATTCACATTTTGTGTCTGTGGAGGATGAAGTAGAGTATGCTTTGGAGCCGATTCTGGGGGGGTAGAGAGATGCTCCAGGCTGTGTGCGGTATGGGGGTGTTGGGGGTAGAGAGATGCCTGCGGTATGGGGGTGTTGGGGGTAGAGAGATGCGTGCGGTATGGGGGTGTTGGGGGTTGAGAGTTGCTCCTGGCTGTGTGCGGTATGGGGGTGTTGGGGGTAGAGAGATGCGTGCGGTATGGGGGTGTTGGGGGTAGAGAGATGCTCTTGACTGTGTGCGGTATGGGGGTGTTGGGGGTTGAGAGTTGCTCCTGGCTGCGTGCGGTATGGGGGTGTTGGGGGTTGAGAGATGCGTGCGGTATGGGGGTGTTGGGGGTAGAGAGTTGATCTTGACTGTGTGCGGTATGGGGGTGTTGGGGGTTGAGAGATGCGTGCGGTATGGGGGTGTTGGGGGTAGAGAGATGCTCCTGGCTGTGTGCGGTATGGGGGTGTTGGGGGTAGAGAGATGCTCTTGACTGTGTGCGGTATGGGGGTGTTGGGGGTAGAGAGATGCTCTTAGCTGTGTGCGGTATGGGGGTGTTGGGGGTAGAGAGATGCTCTTAGCTGCGTGCGGTATGGGGGTGTTGGGGGTTGAGAGATGCTCTTGACTGCGTGCGGTATGGGGGTGTTGGGGGTTGAGAGATGCTCTTGACTGTGTGCGGTATGGGGGTGTTGGGGGTAGAGAGATGCGTGCGGTATGGGGGTGTTGGGGGTTGAGAGATGCGTGCGGTATGGGGGTGTTGGGGGTAGAGGGGGTCACAGCTTGTCTCCACCATTCTTCAGTTCCAAACAGCGAGCAATAGAAGGTGGAAGTCAATGCAAAATATGTTTATTGACAGATGCTTTACTTCTCTTGTGTAAAGATGTAATCTGTCTTCTTCTCTCCCTCAGCTATTCCGGATGGAACAGCCGACTGGCTGCTCTGTTCACCTCAGACACCTCTGCCTGCCTCCACACTCACAAAACCCCTCTCCCATTGGCTCAGGCAAAACAAAATGGCGCCACTGGGCCAGTAACACGACCCCGCCAGCAGAGGGCAGCAGTAGGTCATGTCCCTCCCTCCCTTCCTCCAGCCAGACCTCCTAAAGAGTCTGTTGTCTCGTTGTCTGGCGCACCTGCCCGCGGTGCTCCCAGATCAGCTCATGGCGTATATAGTCGGCATGCGATGCCACGAACGCCGTCCTCGGGTCAGATCATATGAGTCGCTCCTCGGGGGGCACCTTCAGCATGCTGTCCATCTCCAGGCGTGCGCCGGCCACCTCCTGGGAGCTGGGGCTGTAGGCGCCCTCGGACTGGCGCTTCTTCCGGGCCGTCAGCACCATGACGGCGAGGCCGATGACCAGCAGCAGGACGCACAGGCAGGCCAGCGGGACGGCGATGACCAGCCAGGGTACGCCCTCCTTCTGGGACTGCTTCTGTACGGAGGGAGGGAGAGAGAGAGAGAGAGAGAGAGAGTGAGTGATTTTTCTGTGCTTCGTTGGGGGGGGGGGGGTGAGGGAGGAGGAGAGGGGGGAGGGAGGAGGAGAGGGATGAGGAAAGAGGAGAGGGATGAGGGAGGAGAGGGATGAGGGAGGAGGAGAGGGGGGAGGGAGGAGGAGAGGGATGAGGAAGGAGGAGAGGGATGAGGGAGGAGGAGGGGGATGAGGGATGAGGAGAGGAGGGAGGGAGGAGGAGAGGGGAGGGAGGAGGAGAGGACGGAGGGAGGAGGAGAGGGATGAGGAAGAAGGAGAGGGATGAGGGAGGAGGAGAGGGGGGAGGGAGGAGGAGGGAGAAGGAGAGGGATGAGGGAGGAGGAGAGGGGGGAGGAAGGAGGAGAGGGATGAGGAGAGGGAGGAGGAGAGGAGGAGGTGAAGGAGTTGATAGGACGTACGTTGGTGTCACAGGTGGGACTGTTGAAGCCAGCGGGGCAGACACACAGGAACCTGTTGAGGCGGTCCAGACAGGTGCCACCGTTCCTGCAGGGGTTCGACTCGCACTCGTCCACCTCCGTTTCACACCTGAGCGCAGAAAAAAACAACCACATCGTCATTCCTTACTGTAAGTGTTAGATGCAGACATGCTAAATGTGTTCATTATACAACTTGGTAACACTTTATATTAAGGTTCTCTTAAGTAAGTATTAGTTAATAGGTAATAAGTTCCGTATAAGCTGCTTATTAACATGGATATGTGTTAATAAGACACTATGTGTTAATAATAGCATTATAAACATGTTTATTGTTAGAGTATAAGACATTTATAAGAAACTTGTTAAAGTTTATCAACTGCTTAAGAGCTTTAAAGGAGTAATAAAGTGAAAAATCATGTTTAGCCCTGTTTTAAGGTTACTTATGATCATATACAATGGTTCAGAACAAAATGTTGACAAAACTAGCACTTTTGAGAAAGTTGATAATTGTTCTACCACCGTTTAGGTCATACAATGGATGTGGGTGGGCACCGTGAAAAATCATTCAAAAAACATGTTAAACTCTCGATTCCAAAGACAAGAAGCAATTATCAGACTTTCTCAAAAGTGCTAGTTTTGTCAACGTTTTGATCTGAACCATTGTATATGATCATAAGTAACCTTAAAACAGGGCTAAACATGCATTTTCCCTTTACTACTCCTTTAATAAAAGCCTTATTAGTTTCTTATACATACATATTAGCCATTAATTATGCACGTTACTATGCATTTTGCATGTATCAGATCTAAAGTGAGAACCTTATTAAGGTTTGATAGTAATAAAACCCTGGAGGTTTGGGGGTGTACCTGTCCCCCGTGAAGCCGGGCACACAGGTGCAATTCGCCCCCCACCGCCCATCGTGACACACTCCCTCGTTGGCACACTGGACCTCATCACACAGCAGGGGGGGGTAGGGCCACCTGGAGGTAGATTGATGAGATTAGAACTTATATTGATGAAGGTTTTTATTCTTTCTTTCATTTAGCAGAAGCTTTTATCCAAAGCGACTTACAATAAATGCATTTAACACAGGTGGCCGGTGTACAACTACTCACCAGAACTCACAAGTGCATCTCCGTTCTAAACAAGTGCCTAATCTAGTGCTGAAGCCAAAGTGAAAGAACAGCAAGATACAAATACAAGAGATGCTTCAGAGGAAGGGTTTTTATAGCTGATACATATGAAACTGAGGACTAAGGGGGTGTGGATTTGAGAATGCTGAACTTTAAATTTGAAATACCCTTTGGTATTTTCAAAAGTGTGGTGCTGTGTCAACCACAACGACAACAAAATCCTATTAGGTCATTATAGAAAATTCAGGTGAAGGAAAAATGTATTTCAAATTGGCGTTTGCTACTTACTGGCAGAGCGGACCGCTGTAGTCACCAGGGCAGTGACATGTGAACCGGTTGACACCGTCCTCGCAGGTGGCCCCGTGTTGACACCCGTGACCCTGGCAGTCGTCCACTTCACTCTCACAGCGCTGGCCCTCGTACCCGGCCTGGCAACGACACTTGAAACCCGCCAGCGCGTCCTCGCACTCGCCGTGGACGCAAGGGCCCGAGGCGCAATCGTCCGTGTCGACCTCACACCGCGCCCCCTCCCAGCCCGGCGCGCAGCGGCAGCCGAACAGGTGGAAGAGGTCCTCGCACGTGCCGCCGTTCTGGCACGGGTCCGACTGGCACACGGGCGACCCGGCGCAGCCCGCGCGGACCTCCTCGCCGCCGACTCGGTGAAACCGGGCGGGCTGAGGCGGGTCGTAGCCGTCCAGGAACGGGAGGTGGACCCCGCCCACTCGGACGGCGCCCAAGCAGCCCACGAAGCTGTCGGCCAGCGCCACCACGGCGCCCTCCTCGTTCAGGAAGCGGAGGCTTCCGGTGAGTTCCGGGGCGCTCGTGGCGTCCGCGATCCCGTCCACGGTGATCGCCCAGCGGGACGCCTCGCTCTCCGGCTCGGCCATGGAGACGTGCACCCGGTGCCAGACGCCGTTGGACACCCTCCGCACGCCGGAGAACGCCAGCGACTCCACGCTGTTGCCGCTGTGGATCTCGATGCGCACGGCGGAGTCCAGGAGGCCCACCAGGAGTAGCTCGGCCCCGTGGGAAGCGCGCAGTACGACGGCGTTCTCCGAGCGAGTGCGGAGCTCCAGGTAGACGCTGGTGACCGGGGCGGTGAGGGAACCCCTGGCGCTGTACTGCACCGGGTTGTTCTCGAAGGTGGCGTTGGACACACCTGAGGGTTAACGAGACGACAGTTAACTTTAGTTTAAACTAGTTTTAACTATATATAGATATTATACTGTAAGAACTATGAAACACTATATTTCAGTGTTAAAGCTACCTACTTGGATTTTAATTATATACCTGTATATTTGCATATCTTACAAGAGTGTTTTAATTAATTGGGACAGGTGGCTCATTGAACTTGCAATGAAATGTGACACTGTTTCAAGTAGAAAGAGTTAGGCCAAAGACACCGTTTTTTTTTTTTTTAACAAACTACTAGATGAATACTACATTCCGATTGGCTGGAAGGAGTGCATTGTTTAAACTCACACTCGTATCCGTCGGCCAGGTCCATACACTGGGTACCCATGACACACGGGTCGCTGACACACCACACGCGTGTCTCGCAGGTCTTCCCCGTGTAACCCTCGGGACACGAACACGCAAAGTCGTTCCAGGTGACGGTGCACTCTCCTCCGTTATGACACGGCAACGGCTAAAAGAACAAAACAATATCATGTCAGCTCGGTTTATTTAAGACTAAAACTACTGCAGTTAGTTTCTGTTTCACCCCTGAATATTCTTGTAGTTTAAGTTTAGGTTTGTTGACAGCCTTCCATCTTACATATGCACACCCCCTCCCTCTAGTGGGCTGAAGACATGCTTTCACTTTTACAATCGATGAATCGATTTTTTGAACCCAGCCCTATGTGGTCCTACCTGCGTGTGGATGTACTGTGTTCCTACCTGGCAGGTGTCATCGCTGATACACCCCGGTTCTACATTCTCCGCCCCGCTGGGTAGGTACACGTCTCCCTCCGATCCGTTGAGTGAGCTGTTCCACGCGTCCACATCCAGGTGCACCCCATCCAACCGTAGGTCCTGCAGGCAGCCCTTAAAGAACCCCCCCCAGGCCTCCGAGTCCCCCTCCCCAGCAGGGAGACCCCCGACATACGCCAGGTCCCCGGCTTGCACCTCCACCTCGGGCCCTTGCCCTATCCCGTAGCGGAGCCCGGCGTGCCCGAAGTACACGCGACCGTGGCGGACCTCCACCTCCAATAGCCGCTTCTCGCCGGCGGTCACGAAGCTGGGCGCGGTCAGCGGGGCGCCGGCGGGCAGCGACTTCACCAGGACCCGCCCCATCCCCAGGTACACGGAGAAGTAGGGTTCCGTTTCGCCGCCGCTGGCATCCTCGGAGGGCCGCCTCCTCAGCTGGAAGAGCAGGCCGTCGGGCTTGAGCGAGCGCAGGAAGAAGGAGACGCTGAAGTTGACGCCGTGGCTGTTGGCGATGTCGTAGGCGCTGTAGCTTGGCGCGCCCTCGTGGTTGTACGTCCACGAGGGGAACTCTGTCAGAGCGGAAATCAGGGTTATTATTGACAGAACGATACGCAAGTTTGAAGATCTTTAAAAAAAAATAAACATAGTCGGACCCAAGACCAGATACATGTACATTTGAATCACCAGAAAAGTCTTCAACGGACTTTTAGATAGGTAAAAATGACGCTTACCGTCAGAGCAGCTGGGACCGTGGTAGGGTCGGAAGCAGTCACAACGGAAGCTGGTCCACAGGTCCACGCAACGGCCGTGCGTGGAGCACGGGTCCGGCTCGCACCACTCCGTCTTGCTACACCCGAGCTCCATCTGGTGGACCTGGTCTTCCTGGAGGTCCTGGGGCAGGACAGGCCTGGAGTCGACGAGCAGGTCCTCCATACAGCCGACGAACCCGCCGCCCGACGAGGTCAGCTCCAGAATCTCCTCCGGCGCGCCGCCCACGTAAACGTGAGCGAACTCCCCCAAGGCACGGAAGTCTGGCCCATCCGAGCCACCGTCTTCGATAGTGCAGCCGTCGGCGTCGCACCCGGGTCCCTTCAAGACTAAGACCAGCCCCTCCACCTCGCTCACCCAAACGTCGGCGTCCCTCCAGTCCCCGTCGCTGACCAGCCCGGGGAACGCGACCTCCAGCTCGGCTTCCTCTGAGGACGCCTTGGCGCGCAGCCCCCCCCCTACGATCTCCAGCAGGAGGTGGCTGTCCACGTCCCCCCTGAAGAAGAGCAGCATGTCAGACAAGGTCGTCCGGAAGCGTAGCCGGACCCCCGGGCCCCCGTGGCGGTGCTGGTGGCGATGCTCCACTGCCTCCATCTGGATCCTCTCCTCGACTTCGATCTGGACGAATCCCGGAGCGGAGAAGGAGAACGTGGTCGGGGTGGAGCAGAGGGCGCCGTGGAAGCCGTGAGGGCAGACGCAGGTGTGGCCGTGCTCCTCCTCGTCCAGCCAAGGCAGGCAGGTGGCGCTGTTCTGGCAATCGTGGTCCACGCAGCCCAGGAGCCGGACGTCGCAGTGGCGGCCGCCCCAGGGGAGCTCGTCGGGGTCAGGCTGAGGGCAGTGGCAGGTGTAGTCGGCCACACCGTCCAAGCACCACGCCCCGTTCTGACACGGCTGGCTCTCGCAGTCGTCGATGTTCACCTCACAGGTGTCACCTGAGGTGAAAGGTCAGTGTCATGTGCCAGTCGGTGCGACTTTAAGTATTCAAACGGAGAAAAGGCTCACCTGTAAATCCATGTGCACACAGGCAGGAGTACCCGTTGACCCGGTCCTCACAGGTTCCACTGTTCTGGCACGGCTCGGACTCACACTCGTCAATGTCCACAGAACAGTTCTCCCCTGGAACCACGCAGGAAACCACACACAGAACCCAATCATTAGTATAGCCTATTACAAATGCCCACTGTTCAAACAAAGATTGGATGTCTACGGAAGAGCATTAAGGCCAACAGAAGAGGGTTTTTTTTAAGCTTCTGAGTTTAAAGTCAGAAATTCTGACTTTTTTCTCAGAAGTTATTTCTGACTTTTTTTCTCAAAAATTCTGATTTTAATCTCAGAAGTTATTTCTGACTTTTTTTCTCAGAAATTCTGACTTTAAAGTCAGAAATTCTGAGTTTTTTTCTCAGAAATCCTGACTTTAATCTCAGAAATTCTGACTTTAATCTCAGAAGTTATTTCTGACTTTTTTCTCAGAAATTCTGACTTTAAACTCAGAAGCTTAAAAAAAATAATAAACTCAGTTGTTGGCCCTAATGCTCTTCCATAGATGTCCTACGCCGTGAAGGGTTGTAGTTTTCTGAGGGGTCGTCACCTGCGTAGCCGGGCTGACACTGGCAGATGTAACCCGAAGCGTCTGCGAAGTTCAACTCCCAGTCCATTTCCCAGTGGGAGGGGTCGGAGCGCTCGAAGCACTCCCCGCCGTTCTCACAAGGCGCCTCTGCGCATTCGTTGACGTCGATCTCACAGTTCTCCCCCTCGTAACCTGGAGAAGACACCAGAGATCCTTAACTCCTTGTGGTGTTTAAATTACTCTACTTATTACATGCTTATAACCTGGAAAACACTAGAGATTGTTAACTCCTTGTGGTGTTTTTAAACTTAAAAATTTAAACTTAAAAAAAAAAAAAAAAAAAAAATTAAATTATTATTTTTTATTTTTTTATTTACTTTTTAAAACTTTAAACTTTTTGAATTTAAAAATGGCTCTACTTACATACAACATAGTACAGACTAACGTGAAGAAATATACCCTTTTAACACGATCTGTAATCAACTGGCTGCATTAACAGTTGCATATCTCTAAAAGTGAAGGGCATTTTCCCCACACTTTTTAACTTGGACTTGGAGGTTGCAGAAGAGGAAAGTTGCAGTACCGTACCTGGCCAGCAGAGGCAGGTATACTCCTTCACCCCTTCCAGACAGGTGGCACCGTGCTGACAGGGGTCCGAGGAACATTCCAGAATGTCCTCCTCGCAGTGGTCTCCCATGAAGCCCGTGTCACTGCAGTCACACTCGTAGCTGCAGGGTTAGGTGATATGTTGGTATGTGGGCATATTTTATAATATATATTTTTTTTTTTTATTTTTTTTTTTAAATAAAAATAAAAATAATTATTAAAAAAGGATTACAAACAGATACTGAGGTAAAATATAACATGGCTCTTGTTTTTTTTGTAACTGTCAACTAAATCTTAGCTCCAATCACCACCTGATGTACGATGTGACTGAGGACTCTTGCTTGCCACGACTGAAGCGAGGCCCTAGAGACACACAAGGATTCTTCCTAATAAGAAAATCAGGGAAGCCCGTCACAGTACCTGTCTACCATGTCGTGGCAGACTGCTCCGTTTTGGCAGGGTTCGCTGCTACACTCGTCGATGTCGACCTCGCAGTCGACGCCCTCGAACCCTGGCTGGCACTCGCATGCGTACAGGCCGATGAGGTTGTTGCATGTGGCTCCGTTTTGGCAGGGGTCCGACTCGCACTCGTCTATCTCCACTTCACAGTTCACCCCTGGGGGAGTCAGAGAATCGGAGAGAGAGGATGGGAGGGGGGTGAACGTGTGTCAAAGTACCTCAAAGTGGATGTAATTGCACGTAAATGTGGAGTATATCAATGTATATGTATCTAAAATATGGAGTATATCAATGTATATGTATCTAAAACTGTAGCTTTACAGCCAGTCTATGAACGCAAGGAACTGGATGATCTAATTAATATAATTTCAAACCAAGCTGTGTCTTTGCTCCATTAGTTCAATTATTTGTATTCCCTTATATATTGTAGTGCAAGACTCTTCAGTGCTTGGAAATGAAAAGGTTGCTCCAAATCTCGTTCAGTGCTTATTCACTCTGCCAGCAAGAGGAATCTTTTCTGAAATGTGTTACCACAACACTACTACGACTGAAGGGGAGGTAGGTACCCCTTTATTAATAGCTTAAACAGAACAGGAACAAGGCAGATTTGAAATTGAACAGCTACTTCTGGTTTTGTAATTTTGTGTGGTGTAGGTAGTCGGGTTTGCCACGGAACACAACACCCAAGGAAGTGATTGATATAGAAACTTAATCATAACTCCCAGACATTAAGGGCATTCACAAATCAGTCACTATCTTCTCGTGAGCCTGTCTTTGATAGACTCCAGATACAGTAGTAGCTACTAATAGTAGTACAACCGAATTAGTACCCATTCTGTTCTCTTTACTTTTAGAATTTCCACTGGTGCTGATAGGCTGATGAAGGAATGCGTTACAAGTACCCCCCCACCCCACCCCACCCCACCCCACCTCAACTGGACACGAGTGCAGCTGGAGTGTGAGAAAAGGATGAGTATACGAGTGCTGTTTCTCACTTCGCTGGGAGGGTTTTGATCCGACAGAGGGCCAGCTGTAGATAAGACGCCTACAGGTATCAGACGTCTTAGAGTGCTCTTAAAATGGTCCTTGTGCTCTATTTTATCAGGAACTAAAAGGGGACTTAGAGGAGTGCAGGCCTCCGCCCCATGATGCATGTCATCAGCATGTGCAGTGACATTAAAGGACAATGCTCGTTTTTGACAACCTGGACCTTATTTACGGCATATTATAAGACGTTTCACTCACCGAGATAACTTTGGTGTAATTCGGAGGCCTGTAGAATAAATTTAAAATCCAGCGCGAGCCAAGTATATCCATGTAATGGCGGCGGACAGGGCACTGGGAATGCAGCTTCTAAAAAATCTATTTTCTGCCGCGAAACGGTTGTTTTCATCAATCTGTCTTTATGAATCGCTAGTTGTGCTTACATAGAGCGTAGGCCTGTTGTGGTTTTTCACACGCCTCTGTAATATGATCTTTAGAAACGTCTTTAGAAACGAAAATAGCTTCCTCACTTGCTCCAGCATGCATGCTGCATTCTCAGTGCCCCGTCCGCCGCCATTACATGGATATACTTGGCTCGCGCTGGATTTTAAATTTCTTCACACTGTTCTTCCACACAAATTTAGAATTAAAAAATTAAAAACCTGAATGTGTGGACAGAGATAGCTGGAGAGGAATGCCGTACCTGTGAACCCTTCGAGGCACTCACACTCGTACCGGTCCTTCTCGTTGATGCAGGTGCCGTTGTTCTCGCACGGGTGCGACGCACACTCGTTGATGTCAATCTCGCAGTTGTAACCCTGGAAACCGGGCACGCAAAAGCAGTGGAACTCCGCCTCCCCGTCCATACAGATGGCGCCGTTCTGACACGGGTGCGACGAACACTCGTCCACGTCCTCCTCGCAGCGTTCCCCTTCGTAGCCCGGCGGACACACGCACTCGAAACCCTCTGGCAGCAGCTCGCACGTCCCGTTGTTCTCGCACGGCCCGTCCACGCAGTCGGCGACGTGCGTCTCGCACTCGTCTCCTCCGTAGCCGTCCGGACAGCGGCAGAAGTAGCCGTTGGACCGGTCGACGCACTCGGAGCGGGGCGCGGAGCAAGGGTTGCTCTGGCATTCGTCGATTTCTTGGCTGCAGTTGTCTCCGGTCAGTCCGTCCGGGCAGAGGCAGTGGTACTCTGTGGTGCCCGGCGTGCTGGTGCAGTGGTCGCAGGGGGAGAAGGAGCAGGCGTCGTAGAGCTGGTCGCAGTCCTTGCCCATGTAGCGGACGCCGTCCCTGGGGCAGAGGCAGGCGTAGTCCTCCATCGTGTCCGTACAGGTCGCACCGTTTTGACAGGGCCCTGATAAGCACTTGTCGGAGGAGGCCGAGCAGAATATTCCTGGGAACGAGAAGAAATGAGGATAAGTATCCTAATTGTATATACCTTTTGTAGTCTGTTAGCCTCGTGAGACCATCCTGGGGTGCGTTCAAATTCAGTACAATACAGTATACGATATGATATGATACAATACGATAATACTTTATTGTCAGCAAGCTGAAATGTGTTTAACCTCCGTTCAAGAGTTACATACGCGTGTAGTATGTTAATTAGTTGTCTATACTTCACCTAGGGGCCACTCTTACTTTGAACCAACGGGATAGGCTACCTGATATATGTCTTTACAACCAATAATACTGATAAGCAACCAGTGCCAGTTTAGTGAACCATGCCCAGAGCTCCCAGTGTGTCAATCCTGGTAAGAATATTCACTCCGACACGACGTCTCCTTTAATCTCCTCAGTGTTGATGAGAAAGGACAGATCACACAGCGTAGACGGGGTTCTGGAAAGACTCCAGCTTTGATTGGGCCTTTTTACATTCATCATCATCATCATCTTCATCCGCTTATCCAGGGTCGGGTCGCGGAGGCAGCAGCTCCAGCAGGGGGCCCCAGACATCCCTTTCCCTAGCAGCATCAACCAGCTCTGCCTGGGGAATCTTTAGCCGCTCACAGGCCAGTGCGGAGATGTAGTCCCGCCACCTGGTCCTGGGTCTACCCCGCGGCCTCCTCCCAGCCGGACACGCCTGGAACACCTCCCTAGGGAGGCGCCCAGGAGGCATCCTCACTAGATGCCCGAACCACCTCAACTGGCTCCTTTCGACGCAAAGGAGCAGTGGCTCTACTCCGAGTCTCTCCCGGATGACTGAACTTCTCACCCGATCTCTCAGGGAGACCCCAGCCACCCTCCGGAGAAAACTCATTTCGGCCGCTTGTATCCGTGATCTCGTTCTTTCGGTCATGACCCATCCTTCATGACCATAGGTGAGGGTGGGGACGAAGATAGACCGGTAGATCGAGAGCTTTGCCTTTTGGCTCAGCTCTCTTTTCGTCACAACAGTGCGGTATAGCGACTGCAGAACCGCACCAGCTGCTCCGATTCTCCGGCCAAACTCCCTCTCCATGGTTCCCTCACTCGTGAACAAGACCCCCAGATACTTGAACTCCTTCACTTGGGGTAAGGACTCATTTCCTACTCGGAGCGGACAGGCCACCGGTTTCCTGCTGAGAACCATGGCCTCAGATTTAGAAGTGCTTATTCTCATCCCAGCCGCTTCACACTCAGTTGCGAACCTATCCAGAGAGTGCTGGAGGTCGCAGGCAGCTGATGCCATCAGGACCACATCATCTGCAAAAAGCAGTGACCTTTTTACATTACAGTCATTAATTTAATTAATCATTTAGCAGACGCTTTTATCCAAAGCGACTAACAATAATTGCATTTAACGTAGGAAGAGCCAATGTACTACTACTTGCCAGAACTCACAAGTGCATCTTCTTTCTAAAACAAGTGACAAGAGCATAATCTAGTGCTGAAGGCAAAGTGCAAGAATAGCAATCTAAAGTACAGTGCAATACAATACAATAAGTGCTTAGGAGGGAGGATTGTTGTAGTACTTCTTGAAGAAGCACTTTTGCAGTGAGACACTTGATGTTTAAATCCTCAGTGGCTATACACATACACACTTTCTCTCACATGCTCATACACAACACAGACATACAGTGCACACACACACACACACACACACACACACACAAAAGACTAGCCATTTCCATTGGCTTTCTTTTAAGCACTTATTTTATTGCTCATTTACAGACTTTTAGCAATCTTAACAATGGAGCGTCTGGGGTGACTCAAGCCTCAATCTGTCCTGTCACCCCAAAGTAACGAGGACCACCCCTAGGGCTGCAAATCACTGCGAAAGCTAAAGAAAGACAATACATGAGAAGAAAATTCTCTCTCGTAGAACATTAGACCGAGCAGCGAGAGAGAGAGAGAGAGAGAGAGAGAGAGAGAGAGAGAGAGACGAAGCTAGAAACTAGCCAGAGCAAAGTTTGTTTAGTGATTGTGATGCTAACGCCAAAGACAAAAGCCCCCTCTTTCAGTAGCGTTTCAGGCTGGTCTCCATCCTGGAGGCGTGGCGGGGGGCTCCAGGGAGAGGTGTCCGAAATTCCAGTCATGAACCCCCGATGGGTCGAGGAGATAAGATACCGACGCATGGTGTATATCAAGTCTCGAGTCGACAGGTGGAGTTTATGGGGCAGATAAGCGGGCTGTGCTAAGATAGGCTCGGCTAACCTTCCCGGGTCGCTAGCCTTCGTTGAACCTCATCCGTTACCACAGCTATCTCAATTAAACACTCCATTGGCTGCACTTCCTCTGTGGGAAATGTGTGTCATGGAACTCACACTTATTCCTCATAATCCTGGTTGATGTTTACAAAAAAAAGTCAATTTATAGTTCATAGGCAGCCATTTTGAGATGGAGCACATTGTGACAAAGAACTACCCAGTCACTTCATTGTTCAAATTCAGTTTTGAAAACAGAATGACATTTACAACTGGAAACACTAAATGTATTGTATAGTTCCCCCCCCTTCCCCCGTTATTGTAGTCCATGTTTAGGGGCACCCTGTATGAAAATGTGACTGGATGGAACCAAACACTCAGAAAGGGGGGGGGGGCGCGATTCAGTCCATCTGCTATCTCCTCCACACCAGCCAATGCCGTGAGCCCTGTGTGGAATCAGTCCACATTCCACAGATGGGGCCGACGCCCCCTCCCACCCCTAGCCCCACATCCCACTTTGATCACTGTTCTGTTCCCAAATTCTCGTTCAAGCGGAAGATATTAACGATGGAGGGAGCAGGGGAGGGCGGGGGAGGGGGAGGGTGGCGGGGCTAGAGACCGACAGAGAGGGAGAGAGGGAGGGAGAGAGAGAGAGAGAGAGAGGGGGAGAGAGAGAGAGAGAAGGGAATGTTTAGAGGATAGTGGGCAATGTGAAAACAAGGGTTAGCGGTTAGCCTAATCTCTCACAGGAGGGAAGAGGGCCAGGTTTACCTCAGGGACAGTGTCATCCACCAGTGCGTGGTTTTGGTAGCGTCCACCTTCTTAAACACTTTGTGTGACAGATGGCCTCAGACATAAGCTTTTAACACTCCGGGACGGTCCACTGTCGCCTGACGGGGGGGGGGGGGGGGGGGGGGGTTAGCAGAGGAAGACGACGGTCAACTGTAGAGAAGTCGTGGTCTTACAGTCTACGCTACGCGGCTGCGCGTCTCAAGGGTTTGGAGAAGTACGGTCACAATCCTCCCTCTTAAGCACTGTATTTTTAGTTTGCTATTCTTGGACTTTGCCTTCAGCGCTAGATTATGCTCTTAGTCACTTGTTTTAGAACTGAGATGCACTTGTGAGTTCTGGTTAGTAGTAGTACATTGGCTTTTCTTACATTAAATGCAATTATTGTTAGTCGCTTCGGATAAAAGCGTCTGATAAATGACTGTAATGTAATGTTAATGACTATGACTCCCTTGATGGTGTGTGATCTTAGTGTTGCCAGCGGTGATGGTCAGTATCCCCCCCACACACACACACACACACACACACACACACATGCACGCACTGACCAGAACCTCAGTGTGAGAACACACACACGCGCGGTCGTCAGTCACAGTCCAACAGCAGACATCTGAGGAGATTGAAAGAGAAGCCACAGGGTGCTTCCTGGAGACGCTGCGTTGGCTATTGTGTCGTCATTCACCCTGTGGTCTCCAACGGCCACACACACACACACACACACACACACGGATAATGACGCTCGCACACCTGCTACCGGCAGCCGTCGGATACCGTAACGCAGCC
>NC_140263.1:4355633-4418133 GCF_949987555.1 Borostomias antarcticus | reverse complement strand
CACATTCAGTTCACGCTCCAGCTCAAACAATAAACCTAAATATTACACTTACAAGATTCATAAAAGGTCAGTATCCTTACCCCATTTGAACATCATCATCAGCAAAACCATCCTGAGGTTTAGATGGACTCTACCAAACATGATAGAGTAGCTGACCCAAGGTCCCACCACACCCCCGAAGAGAAATAACTTAAAAAATTAAAAAGGAAGATTAATATTTTTCTTCAAAAGTGCCCGTCTCGGCATGGTGGAGTTTGTGGAAGTCCCTTGTGGTTGTTCCCCCCCTGCGCTGTGCGGTTGTCATGCTGCAGGCAGTGCACGCTCGGTCACTAATGGAAGCAGCGTTCGTCTGGCCAGACAGCCTGGACCAGAGTGGGAGAGTGCGGTCACCCGGAGGGGGGCGGGCAGAAAAACATGGAGCGGACTCCCGGATAATCGCTACGACTTGCCCCACTTACCCTGACACATGACATCTTACCCCACTCAACCTCACCATAAAATATTACATCCTACCCCACTCAACCTCACCTTAAAACATTAGAAGGAATAATAATTAATTAAGTAGTATTCCTTTAGAGAGAGAGAGAGAGAGAGAGAGAGAGAGGAGAGAGAGAGAGAGAGAGAGAGAGGAGAGAGAGAGATAGAGATAGAGACAGAAGGAGAGAGAGAGAGAGAGGGAGAGAGAGAGAGAGAGAGGAGAGAGAGAGAGACCAACAGACGGACACCAGTCACATGGCTTAAGAAAGGCTGGAGGAGCGGAGGCACGAAGCCATCAGACAGGGGATAAGCCCCCCACCCTGGCCCCTCCCTCTCAGACCACGGACAGACGGCTGTAAGAGGATAAGATGACCCCCCCCCCCCCCCACACCTCCATATGACCCCCACACCTCCATGACCCCCACCCCCCCCACACCTCCATATGACCCCCACCCCCACACCTCCATATGACCCCCCCCCCACACCTCCATATGACCCCCCCCCCCCACACCTCCATATGACCCCCACACCTCCATATGACCCCCACACCTCCATATGACCCCCCCCCCACACCTCCATATGACCCCCACACCTCCGTATGACCCCCACACCTCCATATGACCCCCACACCTCCATATGACCCCCCCACCTCCATATGACCCCCCCCACACCTCCATATGACCCCCACACCTCCATATGACCCCCACACCTCCATATGACCCCCCCCCCACACCTCCATATGACCCCCACACCTCCATATGACCCCCACACCTCCATATGACCCCCACCCCTCCATATGACCCCCACACCTCCATATGACCCCCACACCTCCATATGACCCCCCCCACCCCACACCTCCATATGACCCCCACACCTCCATATGACCCCCACACCTCCATATGACCCCCCCCCCACACCTCCATATGACCCCCCCCACACCTCCATATGACCCCCACACCTCCATATGACCCCCCCCACACCTCCATATGACCCCCACACCTCCATATGACCCCCCCACCTCCATATGACCCCCACCCCACACCTCCATATGACCCCCACACCTCCATATGACCCCCACACCTCCATATGACCCCCACACCTCCATATGACCCCCAGACCTCCATATGACCCCCACCCCCCCCACCCCACACCTCCATATGACCCCCACACCTCCATATGACCCCCCCCCACACCTCCATATGACCCCCCCCCCACCCCACACCTCCATATGACCCCCACACCTCCATATGACCCCCACCCCCACATGACCCCCACCCCCATACCTCCCTGGCCACTCCTTCGAGGTCAAAGGTCAAACCATCCCTCAACTCACTCCAAGACTTAGTTGAAAATGAAGAAGAGTTGTCTTGAATTTATAGAGGATGATGATTGGGTCTTCAAATAAACTAACCCCAACCTGGTGACGAACAACTGAAGCGTGTCGGTCGTCGGTTGAATCATGCCGTCGTTATCAGGAAACAGTGTACTTTGCAGAATCCCATTTCAAGGACCGCTTGACTGGACGTTCTTGAGCTAAAAACGTCTTGACTGGTCGTTCTGGAGTTCGAAAACTCATCCCTGGTATGCAAAGTGTGCCGTAACACAACGTGACTCATCATGACACTCGCGAAGGAGTGTGTGTTGCTCTCAGACGTTCTGCTGATGTGTTCTTAAGAGCGTCCTGTTTAATCAGGAAGAGATAGCCCAGGCTCGTGTTCGCCAGCTAAATCAGACAGGGGAGGAAAAACTGACAGACTTTTCCTTTGAGTTGAGATTCAAATTGAAACCAAGGCTCTGTATCCCTGTTTAAATTAGCAACCACACACACACACACACACACACACACACACACACACAGAACCCCCCCCCCCCCCGCGCCCCCTCCCCACATACAGTATAAATGCGCATTACGATTTGTGTAGAATTAAGTCAACTTCCTTTACAGATAACAAACTACTCGTTTTATCTGACTGTCAACAAACTTTTTTGTCGTATCATGAGGCAATTTGAATCATGTTAAAGCTTAAAGCTCT
The DNA here is from genome assembly GCF_949987555.1 of Borostomias antarcticus. Taxonomy (NCBI): domain Eukaryota; kingdom Metazoa; phylum Chordata; class Actinopteri; order Stomiiformes; family Stomiidae; genus Borostomias; species Borostomias antarcticus. The sequence goes on along the minus strand of NC_140263.1, from coordinate 4,415,623 downwards.
AATGTGTAGGTCCAAGTCTGGAACGATGTTAGTGTGTATAAACTGAATGAGAATTCAGTGCAATGCATCTTGGGTGTAGTAGTAGGAGAGAATGCACTTTGGCCCTAATCCTTCTAGAAGTATGCTTTAACCACAGGTGTTTTACGGGCTACTGAGAGAATAATGGTGAATTAATAGGAGGGTAATATAGTCATTCACTGGCCTCTGTTTACTGCTTTTACTGAGGGTCGTTAAAGGACCTACAGCGTTGACAGCTGTCATGGAGGCCAGACGATGCCACTGTGTGACTGCAGAGACTATTGGGCTGCGTTCCGAATCACATACTACCCTACTATATAGTATGCCAAAACAGGATGTAGTATGTCCCAATACATAGTATGCCACATGCAGTATGGCAAAAATACCAGGATGTCCTACTACATCCGGTCGTATTTTGCAGTATGCAAGCCAGTTTTTCTGGCTATTCTGACCCACAATCCTGTGCGCAGCGGAAATGTGCGTCACATGTGCGAGTCATGACAGCTGTAGACGAATGTCGCGTTATGGACAGCGACGGATGTGGGCAAATTTCAAGGTGCAATGTTATGACAAGGTAGTATGTCCCAATCAAGCCCCCAGGATCAGCTTGGCGCATTGAAGCCACCATGGGCTTTCCGGCCAAGCTCGGTATTGCAAGTCACGTGACGGCATGCGGCCCAAGACCCTTATTTCCCATGGTTTGTGGATTATGATAGATAGGGCTAGAAAAGGAAAACAATTTTTTTCTGGGTATCATCCAGCATCAGAGACCAATCTAATCAATATAAACTTTTAATTCTTCATGAACATTCACAGGTATGTAGTACAAGCCATTCTGATCAGAGATCTGCCACCCATTGGTGTCTAGTCCATTCCTAGGCCGAGCAGTGACAAATCTAATTATTTCCAGCTGAAAAAAAACATAAGGGGTATGTATGGCGTTTTTTCTTTTTTAAACCAAATTTATTTCTATCTACAATCTTCATGAACATTCACAGGCATGTAGTACAAGCAATTCTGATCAGAGATCTGCCACCCATTGGTGTCTAGTCCATTCCTAGGCCGAGCAGTGACAAATTTAATTATTTCCAGCTGAAAAAAAACATAAGGGGTATGTATGGCGTTTTTTCTTTTTTAAACCAAATTTATTTCTATCTACAATCTTCATGAACATTCACAGGCATGTAGTACAAGCAATTCTGATCAGAGATCTGCCACCCATGGGTGTCTAGTCCATTCCTAGCCCGAGCAGTGACAAATCTAATTATTTCCAGGTGAAAAAAACATAAGGGGTATGTATGTTTTTTTTTTTTTCAGACCAAATTTATTTCTATCTACAATCTTCATGAACATCCACAGGCATGTAGTACAAGAAATTCTGATCAGAGATCTGCCACCCATGGGTGTCTAGTCCATTCCTAGGCCGAGCAGTGACAAATTTAATTATTTCCACCTGAAAAAAACATAAGGGGTATGTATGGCGTTTTTTTTTTCAGACCAAATTTATTTCTATCTACAATCTTCATGAACATTCACAGGTATGTAGTACAAGCCATTCTGATCAGAGATCTGCCACCCAGGTGTGTCTAGTCCAGTCCTAGACCGAGCAGTGACAAATTTAATTATTTCCAGCTGAAAATAAACATAAGGGGTATGTATGTATGCCGTTTTTTTTTTCAATTTTTTTTTATTTCTATCTACAATCTTCATGAACATTCACAGGTATGTAGTACAAGCCATTCTGATCAGAGATCTGCCACCCAGGTGTGTCTAGTCCAGTCCTAGGCCGAGCAGTGACAAATTTAATTATTTCCACCTGAAAAAAAACATAAGGGGTATGTATGGCGGGTTTTTTTTCAGACCAAATTTATTTCTATCTACAATCTTCATGAAAATTCACAGGTATGTAGTACAAGCCATTCTGATCAGAGATCTGCCACCCAGGTGTGTCTAGTCCAGTCATAGGCCGAGCAGTGACAAATTTAATTATTTCCACCTGAAAAAAAACATAAGGGGTATGTATGGCTTTTTTTTTTTTTCAGACCAAATTTATTTCTATCTACAATCTTCATGAAAATTCACAGGTATGTAGTACAAGCCATTCTGATCAGAGATCTGCCACCCAGGTGTGTCTAGTCCAGTCCTAGGCCGAGCAGTGACAAATTTAATTATTTCCAGCTGAAAAAAACATAAGGGGTATGTATTTATGCCTCTTTTTTTTCAGACCAAATTTCTTTCTTTCTACAATCTTCATGAACATTCACAGGCATGTAGTACAAGCCATTCTGATCAGAGATCTGCCACCCAGGTGTGTCTAGTCCAGTCCTAGGCCGAGCAGTGACAAATGTAATTAATTCCACCTGAAAAAAAACATAAGGGGTATGTATGGTGTTTTTTTTTTTCAGACCAAATTTATTTTTATCTACAATCTTCATGAACATTCACAGGTATGTAGTACAAGCCATTCTGATCAGAGATCTGCCACCCAGGTGTGTCTAGTCCAGTCCTAGGCCGAGCAGTGACAAATTTAATTATTTCCACCTGAAAAAAAACATAAGGGGTATGTATGGCTTTTTTTTTTTCAGCCCAAATGTATTTTTATCTACAATCTTCATGAACATTCACAGGCATGTAGTACAAGTCATTCTGATCAGAGATCTGCCACCCAGGTGTGTCTAGTCCAGTCCTAGGCCGAGCAGTGACAAATTTAATTATTTCCAGCTGAAAAAAAACATAAGGGGTATGTATTTATGCCTTTTTTTTTTTCAGACCAAATTTCTTTCTTTCTACAATCTTCATGAACATTCACAGGCATGTAGTACAAGCCATTCTGATCAGAGATCTGCCACCCAGGTGTGTCTAGTCCAGTCCTAGGCCGAGCAGTGACAAATGTAATTAATTCCACCTGAAAAAAAACATAAGGGGTATGTATGGTGGGTTTTTTTTTCAGACCAAATTTATTTTTATCTACAATCTTCATGAACATCCACAGGTATGTAGTACAAGCAATTCTGATCAGAGATCTGCCACCCAGGGGTGTCTAGTCCATTCCTAGGCCGAGCAGTGACAAATCTAATTATCTCCACCTGAAAAAAAACATAAGGGGTATGTATGGCTTTTTTTTTTTTCAGACCAAATTTATTTCTATCTACAATCTTCATGAACATTCACAGGTATGTAGTACAAGCCATTCTGATCAGAGATCTGCCACCCAGGTGTGTCTAGTCCAGTCCTAGGCCGAGCAGTGACAAATTTAATTATTTCAACCTGAAAAAAAACATAAGGGGTATGTATGGCGTTTTTTTTTCAGACCAAATTTATTTTTATCTACAATCTTCATGAACATTCACAGGCATGTAGTACAAGCAATTCTGATCAGAGATCTGCCACCCAGGTGTCTAGTCCAGTCCTAGGCCGAGCAGTGACAAATTTAATTATTTCCAGCTGAAAATAAACATAAGGGGTATGTATGTATGCCGTTTTTTTTTTCAGACCAAATTTATTTCTATCTACAATCTTCATGAACATTCACAGGTATGTAGTACAAGCCATTCTGATAAGAGATCTGCCACCCAGGTGTGTCTAGTCCAGTCCTAGGCCGAGCAGTGACACATTTAATTATTTCCACCTGAAAAAAAACATAAAGGGTATGTATGGCGGGTTTTTTTTCAGACCAAATTTATTTCTATCTACAATCTTCATGAACATTCACAGGTATGTAGTACAAGCCATTCTGATCAGAGATCTGCCACCCAGGTGTGTCTAGTCCAGTCCTAGGCCGAGCAGTGACAAATTTAATTATTTCCACCTGAAAAAAAACATAAGGGGTATGTATGCCGTTTTTTTTTTCAGACCAAATTTATTTTTATCTACAATCTTCATGAACATTCACAGGCATGTAGTACAAGTAATTCTGATGAGAGATCTGCCACCCAGGTGTGTCTAGTCCAGTCCTTGGCCGAGCAGTGACAAATTTAATTATTTCCACCTAAAAAAACATAAGGGGTATGTATGGCGTTTTTTTTTTCAGACCACATTTATTTCTATCTACAATCTTCATGAACATTCACAGGTATGTAGTACAAGCCATTCTGATCAGAGATCTGCCACCCAGGTGTGTCTAGTCCAGTCCTTGGCCGAGCAGTGACAAATTTAATTATTTCCACCTAAAAAAACATAAGGGGTATGTATGGCTTTTTTTTTTTTCAGACCAAATTTATTTCTATCTACAATCTTCATGAACATTCACAGGTATGTAGTACAAGCCATTCTGATCAGAGATCTGCCACCCAGGTGTGTCTAGTCCATTCCTAGGCCGAGCAGTGACAAATCTAATTATCTCCACCTGAAAAAAAACATAAGGGGTATGTATGGCTTTTTTTTTTTTCAGACCAAATTTATTTCTATCTACAATCTTCATGAACATTCACAGGTATGTAGTACAAGCCATTCTGATCAGAGATCTGCCACCCAGGTGTGTCTAGTCCAGTCCTAGGCCGAGCAGTGACAAATTTAATTATTTCAACCTGAAAAAAAACATAAGGGGTATGTATGGCGTTTTTTTTTCAGACCAAATTTATTTTTATCTACAATCTTCATGAACATTCACAGGCATGTAGTACAAGCAATTCTGATCAGAGATCTGCCACCCAGGTGTCTAGTCCAGTCCTAGGCCGAGCAGTGACAAATTTAATTATTTCCAGCTGAAAATAAACATAAGGGGTATGTATGTATGCCGTTTTTTTTTTCAGACCAAATTTATTTCTATCTACAATCTTCATGAACATTCACAGGTATGTAGTACAAGCCATTCTGATAAGAGATCTGCCACCCAGGTGTGTCTAGTCCAGTCCTAGGCCGAGCAGTGACACATTTAATTATTTCCACCTGAAAAAAAACATAAAGGGTATGTATGGCGGGTTTTTTTTCAGACCAAATTTATTTCTATCTACAATCTTCATGAACATTCACAGGTATGTAGTACAAGCCATTCTGATCAGAGATCTGCCACCCAGGTGTGTCTAGTCCAGTCCTAGGCCGAGCAGTGACAAATTTAATTATTTCCACCTGAAAAAAAACATAAGGGGTATGTATGCCGTTTTTTTTTTCAGACCAAATTTATTTTTATCTACAATCTTCATGAACATTCACAGGCATGTAGTACAAGTAATTCTGATGAGAGATCTGCCACCCAGGTGTGTCTAGTCCAGTCCTTGGCCGAGCAGTGACAAATTTAATTATTTCCACCTAAAAAAACATAAGGGGTATGTATGGCGTTTTTTTTTTCAGACCACATTTATTTCTATCTACAATCTTCATGAACATTCACAGGTATGTAGTACAAGCCATTCTGATCAGAGATCTGCCACCCAGGTGTGTCTAGTCCAGTCCTAGGCCGAGCAGTGACAAATTTAATTATTTCTACCTGAAAAAAAACATAAGGGGTATGTATGCCGTTTTTTTTTTCAGACCAAATCTATTTCTATCTACAATCTTCATGAACATTCACAGGTATGTAGTACAAGCAATTCTGATCAGAGATCTGCCACCCAGGGGTGTCTAGTCCATTCCTAGTCCGAGCAGTGACAAATCTAATTATCTCCACCTGAAAAAAAACATAAGGGGTAGGTATGGCTTTTTATTTTTTTCAGACCAAATTTATTTCTATCTACAATCTTCATGAACATTCACAGGTATGTAGTACAAGCCATTCTGATCAGAGATCTGCCACCCAGGTGTGTCTAGTCCAGTCCTAGGCCGAGCAGTGACAAATTTAATTATTTCCACCTGAAAAAAAACATAAGGGGTATATATGCCGTTTTTTTTTTCAGACCAAATTTATTTCTATCTACAATCTTCATGAACATTCACAGGCATGTAGTACAAGCCATTCTGATCAGAGATCTGCCACCCAGGTGTGTCTAGTCCAGTCCTAGGCCGAGCAGTGACAAATTTAATTATTTCCAGCTGAAAATAAACATAAGGGGTATGTATGTATGCCGTTTTTTTTTTAAGACCAAATTTATTTCTATCTACAATCTTCATGAACATTCACAGGTATGTAGTACAAGCCATTCTGATAAGAGATCTGCCACCCAGGTGTGTCTAGTCCAGTCCTAGGCCGAGCAGTGACAAATTTAATTATTTCCACCTGAAAAAAAACATAAAGGGTATGTATGGCGGGTTTTTTTTCAGACCAAATTTATTTCTATCTACAATCTTCATGAACATTCACAGGTATGTAGTACAAGCCATTCTGATCAGAGATCTGCCACCCAGGTGTGTCTAGTCCAGTCCTAGGCCGAGCAGTGACAAATCTAATTATCTCCACCTGAAAAAAAACATAAGGGGTAGGTATGGCTTTTTATTTTTTTCAGACCAAATTTATTTCTATCTACAATCTTCATGAACATTCACAGGTATGTAGTACAAGCCATTCTGATCAGAGATCTGCCACCCAGGTGTGTCTAGTCCAGTCCTAGGCCGAGCAGTGACAAATTTAATTATTTCCACCTGAAAAAAAACATAAGGGGTATGTATGCCGTTTTTTTTTTCAGACCAAATTTATTTCTATCTACAATCTTCATGAACATTCACAGGCATGTAGTACAAGCCATTCTGATCAGAGATCTGCCACCCAGGTGTGTCTAGTCCAGTCCTAGGCCGAGCAGTGACAAATTTAATTATTTCCAGCTGAAAATAAACATAAGGGGTATGTATGTATGCCGTTTTTTTTTTAAGACCAAATTTATTTCTATCTACAATGTTCATGAACATTCACAGGTATGTAGTACAAGCCATTCTGATAAGAGATCTGCCACCCAGGTGTGTCTAGTCCAGTCCTAGGCCGAGCAGTGACAAATTTAATTATTTCCACCTGAAAAAAAACATAAGGGGTATGTATGGCGGGTTTTTTTTCAGACCAAATTTATTTCTATCTACAATCTTCATGAACATTCACAGGTATGTAGTACAAGCCATTCTGATCAGAGATCTGCCACCCAGGTGTGTCTAGTCCAGTCCTAGGCCGAGCAGTGACAAATTTAATTATTTCCACCTGAAAAAAAACATAAGGGGTATGTATGGCGTTTTTTTTTTCAGACCACATTTATTTCTATCTACAATCTTCATGAACATTCACAGGTATGTAGTACAAGCCATTCTGATCAGAGATCTGCCACCCAGGTGTGTCTAGTCCAGTCCTAGGCCGAGCAGTGACAAATTTAATTATTTCCACCTGAAAAAAAACATAAGGGGTATGTATGCCGTTTTTTTTTTCAGACCAAATTTATTTCTATCTACAATCTTCATGAACATTCACAGGCATGTAGTACAAGCCATTCTGATCAGAGATCTGCCACCCAGGTGTGTCTAGTCCAGTCCTAGGCCGAGCAGTGACAAATGTAATTAATTCCACCTGAAAAAAAACATAAGGGGTATGTATGGTGTTTTTTTTTTTCAGACCAAATTTATTTTTATCTACAATCTTCATGAACATTCACAGGTATGTAGTACAAGCCATTCTGATCAGAGATCTGCCACCCAGGGGTGTCTAGTCCATTCCTAGGCCGAGCAGTGACAAATCTAATTATCTCCACCTGAAAAAAAACATAAGGGGTATGTATGGCTTTTTTTTTTTTTCAGACCAAATTTATTTCTATCTACAATCTTCATGAACATTCACAGGTATGTAGTACAAGCCATTCTGATCAGAGATCTGCCACCCAGGTGTGTCTAGTCCAGTCCTAGGCCGAGCAGTGACAAATTTAATTATTTCCACCTGAAAAAAAACATAAGGGGTATGTATGCCGTTTTTTTTTTCAGACCAAATTTATTTCTATCTTCAATCTTCATGAACATTCACAGGTATGTAGTACAAGCCATTCTGATCAGAGATCTGCCACCCAGGTGTGTCTAGTCCAGTCCTAGGCCGAGCAGTGACAAATTTAATTATTTCCACCTGAAAAAAAACATAAAGGGTATGTATGGCGGGTTTTTTTTCAGACCAAATTTATTTCTATCTACAATCTTCATGAACATTCACAGGTATGTAGTACAAGCCATTCTGATCAGAGATCTGCCACCCAGGTGTGTCTAGTCCAGTCCTAGGCCGAGCAGTGACAAATTTAATTATTTCCACCTGAAAAAAAACATAAGGGGTATGTATGCCGTTTTTTTTTCAGACCAAATTTATTTTTATCTACAATCTTCATGAACATTCACAGGCATGTAGTACAAGCAATTCTGATGAGAGATCTGCCACCCAGGTGTGTCTAGTCCAGTCCTTGGCCGAGCAGTGACAAATTTAATTATTTCCACCTAAAAAAACATAAGGGGTATGTATGGCGTTTTTTTTTTCAGACCACATTTATTTCTATCTACAATCTTCATGAACATTCACAGGTATGTAGTACAAGCCATTCTGATCAGAGATCTGCCACCCAGGTGTGTCTAGTCCAGTCCTAGGCCGAGCAGTGACAAATTTAATTATTTCTACCTGAAAAAAAACATAAGGGGTATGTATGCCGTTTTTTTTTTCAGACCAAATCTATTTCTATCTACAATCTTCATGAACATTCACAGGTATGTAGTACAAGCAATTCTGATCAGAGATCTGCCACCCAGGGGTGTCTAGTCCATTCCTAGTCCGAGCAGTGACAAATCTAATTATCTCCACCTGAAAAAAAACATAAGGGGTAGGTATGGCTTTTTATTTTTTTCAGACCAAATTTATTTCTATCTACAATCTTCATGAACATTCACAGGTATGTAGTACAAGCAATTCTGATCAGAGATCTGCCACCCAGGGGTGTCTAGTCCATTCCTAGGCCAAGCAGTGACAAATCTAATCATCTCCACCTGAAAAAATCATAAGGGGTATGTATGGCTTTTTTTTTTTTTCAAACCAAATTTATTTCTATCTACAATCTTCATGAACATTCACAGATATGTAGTACAAGCCATTCTGATCAGAGATCTGCCACCCAGGTGTGTCTAGTCCAGTCCTAGGCCGAGCAGTGACACATTTAATTATTTCCACCTGAAAAAAAACATAAGGGGTATGTATGGCTTTTTTTTTTTTGTTAAACAAATTTAATTTGGTTTAAAACTACTACTATGAATGTTCATACAATCTTCATGAACATTCACAGGTATGTAGTACAAGCCATTCTGATCAGAGATCTGCCACCCAGGGGTGTCTAGTCCATTCCTAGGCCGAGCAGTGACAAATCTAATTATCTCCACCTGAAAACAAACATAAGGGCTATGTATGGCTTTTTTTTTTTTTCAGACCAAATTTATTTCTATCTACAATCTTCATGAACATTCACAGGTATGTAGTACAAGCCATTCTGATCAGAGATCTGCCACCAGGTGTGTCTAGTCCAGTCCTAGGCCGAGCAATGACAAATTTAATTATTTCCACCTGAAAAAAAACATAAGGGGTATGTATGGCGTTTTTTTTTTTCAAACCAAATTTATTTCTATCTACAATCTTCATGAACATTCACAGGCATGTAGTGCAAGCAATTGTGATCAGAGATCTGCCACCCATGGGTGTCTAGTCCATTCCTAGGCCGAGCAGTGACAAATTTAATTATTTCCACCTAAAAAAAACATAAGGGGTATGGCGGGTTTTTTTTTTCAGACCAAACTTATTTCTATCTACAATCTTCATGAACATTCACAGGTATGTAGTACAAGCCATTCTGATCAGAGATCTGCCACCCAGGTGTGTCTAGTCCAGTCCTAGGCCGAGCAGTGACAAATTTAATTATTTCCACCTGAAAAAAAACATAAGGGGTATGTATGGCGGGTTTTTTTTCAGACCAAATTTATTTCTATCTACAATCTTCATGAACATTCACAGGTATGTAGTACAAGCCATTCTGATCAGAGATCTGCCACCCAGGTGTGTCTAGTCCAGTCCTAGGCCGAGCAGTGACAAATTTAATTATTTCCACCTGAAAAAAAACATAAGGGGTATGTATGCCGTTTTTTTTTCAGACCAAATTTATTTTTATCTACAATCTTCATGAACATTCACAGGCATGTAGTACAAGCAATTCTGATGAGAGATCTGCCACCCAGGTGTGTCTAGTCCAGTCCTAGGCCGAGCAGTGACAAATGTAATTAATTCCACCTGAAAAAAAACATAAGGGGTATGTATGGTGGGTTTTTTTTTCAGACCAAATTTATTTTTATCTACAATCTTCATGAACATCCACAGGTATGTAGTACAAGCAATTCTGATCAGAGATCTGCCACCCAGGGGTGTCTAGTCCATTCCTAGGCCGAGCAGTGACAAATCTAATTATCTCCACCTGAAAAAAAACATAAGGGGTATGTATGGCTTTTTTTTTTTTCAGACCAAATTTATTTCTATCTACAATCTTCATGAACATTCACAGGTATGTAGTACAAGCCATTCTGATCAGAGATCTGCCACCCAGGTGTGTCTAGTCCAGTCCTAGGCCGAGCAGTGACAAATTTAATTATTTCAACCTGAAAAAAAACATAAGGGGTATGTATGGCGTTTTTTTTTCAGACCAAATTTATTTTTATCTACAATCTTCATGAACATTCACAGGCATGTAGTACAAGCAATTCTGATCAGAGATCTGCCACCCAGGTGTCTAGTCCAGTCCTAGGCCGAGCAGTGACAAATTTAATTATTTCCAGCTGAAAATAAACATAAGGGGTATGTATGTATGCCGTTTTTTTTTTCAGACCAAATTTATTTCTATCTACAATCTTCATGAACATTCACAGGTATGTAGTACAAGCCATTCTGATAAGAGATCTGCCACCCAGGTGTGTCTAGTCCAGTCCTAGGCCGAGCAGTGACAAATTTAATTATTTCCACCTGAAAAAAAACATAAAGGGTATGTATGGCGGGTTTTTTTTCAGACCAAATTTATTTCTATCTACAATCTTCATGAACATTCACAGGTATGTAGTACAAGCCATTCTGATCAGAGATCTGCCACCCAGGTGTGTCTAGTCCAGTCCTAGGACGAGCAGTGACAAATTTAATTATTTCCACCTGAAAAAAAACATAAGGGGTATGTATGCCGTTTTTTTTTTCAGACCAAATTTATTTTTATCTACAATCTTCATGAACATTCACAGGCATGTAGTACAAGTAATTCTGATGAGAGATCTGCCACCCAGGTGTGTCTAGTCCAGTCCTTGGCCGAGCAGTGACAAATTTAATTATTTCCACCTAAAAAAACATAAGGGGTATGTATGGCGGTTTTTTTTTCAGACCACATTTATTTCTATCTACAATCTTCATGAACATTCACAGGTATGTAGTACAAGCCATTCTGATCAGAGATCTGCCACCCAGGTGTGTCTAGTCCAGTCCTAGGCCGAGCAGTGACAAATTTAATTATTTCTACCTGAAAAAAAACATAAGGGGTATGTATGCCGTTTTTTTTTTCAGACCAAATCTATTTCTATCTACAATCTTCATGAACATTCACAGGTATGTAGTACAAGCAATTCTGATCAGAGATCTGCCACCCAGGGGTGTCTAGTCCATTCCTAGTCCGAGCAGTGACAAATCTAATTATCTCCACCTGAAAAAAAACATAAGGGGTAGGTATGGCTTTTTATTTTTTTCAGACCAAATTTATTTCTATCTACAATCTTCATGAACATTCACAGGTATGTAGTACAAGCCATTCTGATCAGAGATCTGCCACCCAGGTGTGTCTAGTCCAGTCCTAGGCCGAGCAGTGACAAATTTAATTATTTCCACCTGAAAAAAACCATAAGGGGTATATATGCCGTTTTTTTTTTCAGACCAAATTTATTTCTATCTACAATCTTCATGAACATTCACAGGCATGTAGTACAAGCCATTCTGATCAGAGATCTGCCACCCAGGTGTGTCTAGTCCAGTCCTAGGCCGAGCAGTGACAAATTTAATTATTTCCAGCTGAAAATAAACATAAGGGGTATGTATGTATGCCGTTTTTTTTTTAAGACCAAATTTATTTCTATCTACAATCTTCATGAACATTCACAGGTATGTAGTACAAGCCATTCTGATCAGAGATCTGCCACCCAGGTGTGTCTAGTCCAGTCCTAGGCCGAGCAGTGACAAATTTAATTATTTCTACCTGAAAAAAAACATAAGGGGTATGTATGCCGTTTTTTTTTTCAGACCAAATCTATTTCTATCTACAATCTTCATGAACATTCACAGGTATGTAGTACAAGCAATTCTGATCAGAGATCTGCCACCCAGGGGTGTCTAGTCCATTCCTAGTCCGAGCAGTGACAAATCTAATTATCTCCACCTGAAAAAAAACATAAGGGGTAGGTATGGCTTTTTATTTTTTTCAGACCAAATTTATTTCTATCTACAATCTTCATGAACATTCACAGGTATGTAGTACAAGCCATTCTGATCAGAGATCTGCCACCCAGGTGTGTCTAGTCCAGTCCTAGGCCGAGCAGTGACAAATTTAATTATTTCCACCTGAAAAAAACCATAAGGGGTATATATGCCGTTTTTTTTTTCAGACCAAATTTATTTCTATCTACAATCTTCATGAACATTCACAGGCATGTAGTACAAGCCATTCTGATCAGAGATCTGCCACCCAGGTGTGTCTAGTCCAGTCCTAGGCCGAGCAGTGACAAATTTAATTATTTCCAGCTGAAAATAAACATAAGGGGTATGTATGTATGCCGTTTTTTTTTTAAGACCAAATTTATTTCTATCTACAATCTTCATGAACATTCACAGGTATGTAGTACAAGCCATTCTGATAAGAGATCTGCCACCCAGGTGTGTCTAGTCCAGTCCTAGGCCGAGCAGTGACAAATTTAATTATTTCCACCTGAAAAAAAACATAAAGGGTATGTATGGCGGGTTTTTTTTCAGACCAAATTTATTTCTATCTACAATCTTCATGAACATTCACAGGCATGTAGTACAAGCCATTCTGATCAGAGATCTGCCACCCAGGTGTGTCTAGTCCAGTCCTAGGCCGAGCAGTGACAAATTTAATTATTTCCAGCTGAAAATAAACATAAGGGGTATGTATGTATGCCGTTTTTTTTTTAAGACCAAATTTATTTCTATCTACAATCTTCATGAACATTCACAGGTATGTAGTACAAGCCATTCTGATAAGAGATCTGCCACCCAGGTGTGTCTAGTCCAGTCCTAGGCCGAGCAGTGACAAATTTAATTATTTCCACCTGAAAAAAAACATAAGGGGTATGTATGGCGGGTTTTTTTTCAGACCAAATTTATTTCTATCTACAATCTTCATGAACATTCACAGGTATGTAGTACAAGCCATTCTGATCAGAGATCTGCCACCCAGGTGTGTCTAGTCCAGTCCTAGGCCGAGCAGTGACAAATTTAATTATTTCCACCTGAAAAAAAACATAAGGGGTATGTATGCCGTTTTTTTTTCAGACCAAATTTATTTTTATCTACAATCTTCATGAACATTCACAGGCATGTAGTACAAGCAATTCTGATGAGAGATCTGCCACCCAGGTGTGTCTAGTCCAGTCCTTGGCCGAGCAGTGACAAATTTAATTATTTCCACCTAAAAAAACATAAGGGGTATGTATGGCGTTTTTTTTTTCAGACCACATTTATTTCTATCTACAATCTTCATGAACATTCACAGGTATGTAGTACAAGCCATTCTGATCAGAGATCTGCCACCCAGGGGTGTCTAGTCCATTCCTAGTCCGAGCAGTGACAAATCTAATTATCTCCACCTGAAAAAAAACATAAGGGGTAGGTATGGCTTTTTATTTTTTTGAGACCAAATTTATTTCTATCTACAATCTTCATGAACATTCACAGGTATGTAGTACAAGCCATTCTGATCAGAGATCTGCCACCCAGGTGTGTCTAGTCCAGTCCTAGGCCGAGCAGTGACAAATTTAATTATTTCCACCTGAAAAAAAACATAAGGGGTATGTATGCCGTTTTTTTTTTCAGACCAAATTTATTTCTATCTACAATCTTCATGAACATTCACAGGCATGTAGTACAAGCCATTCTGATCAGAGATCTGCCACCCAGGTGTGTCTAGTCCAGTCCTAGGCCGAGCAGTGACAAATTTAATTATTTCCAGCTGAAAATAAACATAAGGGGTATGTATGCCGTTTTTTTTTTCAGACCAAATTTATTTCTATCTACAATCTTCATGAACATTCACAGGTATGTAGTACAAGCCATTCTGATGAGAGATCTGCCACCCAGGTGTGTCTAGTCCAGTCCTAGGCCGAGCAGTGACAAATGTAATTAATTCCACCTGAAAAAAAACATAAGGGGTATGTATGGTGTTTTTTTTTTTCAGACCAAATTTATTTTTATCTACAATCTTCATGAACATTCACAGGTATGTAGTACAAGCCATTCTGATCAGAGATCTGCCACCCAGGGGTGTCTAGTCCATTCCTAGGCCGAGCAGTGACAAATCTAATTATCTCCACCTGAAAAAAAACATAAGGGGTATGTATGGCTTTTTTTTTTTTTCAGACCAAATTTATTTCTATCTACAATCTTCATGAACATTCACAGGTATGTAGTACAAGCCATTCTGATCAGAGATCTGCCACCCAGGTGTGTCTAGTCCAGTCCTAGGCCGAGCAGTGACTAATTTAATTATTTCCACCTGAAAAAAAACATAAGGGGTATGTATGCCGTTTTTTTTTTCAGACCAAATTTATTTCTATCTTCAATCTTCATGAACATTCACAGGTATGTAGTACAAGCCATTCTGATCAGAGATCTGCCACCCAGGTGTGTCTAGTCCAGTCCTAGGCCGAGCAGTGACAAATTTAATTATTTCCACCTGAAAAAAAACATAAAGGGTATGTATGGCGGGTTTTTTTTCAGACCAAATTTATTTCTATCTACAATCTTCATGAACATTCACAGGTATGTAGTACAAGCCATTCTGATCAGAGATCTGCCACCCAGGTGTGTCTAGTCCAGTCCTAGGCCGAGCAGTGACAAATTTAATTATTTCCACCTGAAAAAAAACATAAGGGGTATGTATGCCGTTTTTTTTTCAGACCAAATTTATTTTTATCTACAATCTTCATGAACATTCACAGGCATGTAGTACAAGCAATTCTGATGAGAGATCTGCCACCCAGGTGTGTCTAGTCCAGTCCTTGGCCGAGCAGTGACAAATTTAATTATTTCCACCTAAAAAAACATAAGGGGTATGTATGGCGTTTTTTTTTTCAGACCACATTTATTTCTATCTACAATCTTCATGAACATTCACAGGTATGTAGTACAAGCCATTCTGATCAGAGATCTGCCACCCAGGTGTGTCTAGTCCAGTCCTAGGCCGAGCAGTGACAAATTTAATTATTTCTACCTGAAAAAAAACATAAGGGGTATGTATGCCGTTTTTTTTTTCAGACCAAATCTATTTCTATCTACAATCTTCATGAACATTCACAGGTATGTAGTACAAGCAATTCTGATCAGAGATCTGCCACCCAGGGGTGTCTAGTCCATTCCTAGTCCGAGCAGTGACAAATCTAATTATCTCCACCTGAAAAAAAACATAAGGGGTAGGTATGGCTTTTTATTTTTTTCAGACCAAATTTATTTCTATCTACAATCTTCATGAACATTCACAGGTATGTAGTACAAGCAATTCTGATCAGAGATCTGCCACCCAGGGGTGTCTAGTCCATTCCTAGGCCAAGCAGTGACAAATCTAATCATCTCCACCTGAAAAAATCATAAGGGGTATGTATGGCTTTTTTTTTTTTTCAAACCAAATTTATTTCTATCTACAATCTTCATGAACATTCACAGATATGTAGTACAAGCCATTCTGATCAGAGATCTGCCACCCAGGTGTGTCTAGTCCAGTCCTAGGCCGAGCAGTGACACATTTAATTATTTCCACCTGAAAAAAAACATAAGGGGTATGTATGGCTTTTTTTTTTTTGTTAAACAAATTTAATTTGGTTTAAAACTACTACTATGAATGTTCATACAATCTTCATGAACATTCACAGGTATGTAGTACAAGCCATTCTGATCAGAGATCTGCCACCCAGGGGTGTCTAGTCCATTCCTAGGCCGAGCAGTGACAAATCTAATTATCTCCACCTGAAAACAAACATAAGGGCTATGTATGGCTTTTTTTTTTTTTCAGACCAAATTTATTTCTATCTACAATCTTCATGAACATTCACAGGTATGTAGTACAAGCCATTCTGATCAGAGATCTGCCACCAGGTGTGTCTAGTCCAGTCCTAGGCCGAGCAATGACAAATTTAATTATTTCCACCTGAAAAAAAACATAAGGGGTATGTATGGCGTTTTTTTTTTTCAAACCAAATTTATTTCTATCTACAATCTTCATGAACATTCACAGGCATGTAGTGCAAGCAATTGTGATCAGAGATCTGCCACCCATGGGTGTCTAGTCCATTCCTAGGCCGAGCAGTGACAAATTTAATTATTTCCACCTAAAAAAAACATAAGGGGTATGGCGGGTTTTTTTTTTCAGACCAAACTTATTTCTATCTACAATCTTCATGAACATTCACAGGCATGTAGTACAAGCCATTCTGATCAGAGATCTGCCACCCAGGTGTGTCTAGTCCAGTCCTAGGCCGAGCAGTGACAAATTTAATTATTTCCAGCTAAAAAAAAAAACATAAGGGGTATGTATGGCGTTTTTTTTTTCAGACCAAATTTATTTCTATCTACAATCTTCATGAACATTCACAGGCATGTAGTACAAGCCATTCTGATCATAGATATGCCACCCAGGTGTGTCTAGTCCATTCCTAGGACGAGCAGTGACAAATTTAATTATTTCCACCTGAAAAAAAACATAAGGGGTATGTATGGCGTTTTTTTTTCAGACCAAATTTATTTCTATCTACAATCTTCATGAACATTCACAGGTATGTTGTACAAGCCATTCTGATCAGAGATCTGCCACCCAGGTGTGTCTAGTCCAGTCCTTGGCTGAGCAATGACAAATTTTATTATTTCCACTTGAAAAAAAACATAAGGGGTATGTATGGCGGTTTTTTTTTCAGACCAAATTTATTTTTATCTACAATCTTCATGAACATTCACAGGCATGTAGTACAAGCAATTCTGATCAGAGATCTGCCACCCAGGTGTGTCTAGTCCAGTCCTTGGCCGAGCAGTGACAAATTTTATTATTTCCACTTGAAAAAAAACATAAGGGGTATGTATGGCGGTTTTTTTTTCAGACCAAATTTATTTTTATCTACAATCTTCATGAACATTCACAGGCATGTAGTACAAGCAATTCTGATCAGAGATCTGCCACCCAGGTGTGTCTAGTCCAGTCCTAGGCCGAGCAGTGACAAATTTAATTATTTCCACCTAAAAAAACATAAGGGGTATGTATGGCGTTTTTTTTTTCAGACCAAATTTATTTCTATCTACAATCTTCATGAACATTCACAGGCATGTAGTACAAGCCATTCTGATCAGAGATCTGCCACCCAGGTGTGTCTAGTCCAGTCCTAGGCCGAGCAGTGACAAATTTAATTATTTCCAGCTAAAAAAAAAAACATAAGGGGTATGTATGGCGTTTTTTTTTTCAGACCAAATTTATTTCTATCTACAATCTTCATGAACATTCACAGGCATGTAGTACAAGCCATTCTGATCAGAGATCTGCCACCCAGGTGTGTCTAGTCCAGTCCTAGGCCGAGCAGTGACAAATTTAATTATTTCCACCTGAAAAAAAACATAAGGGGTATGTATGGCTTTTTTTTTTTTGTTAAACAAATTTAATTTGGTTTAAAACTACTACTATGAATGTTCATACAATCTTCATGAACATTCACAGGTATGTAGTACAAGCCATTCTGATCAGAGATCTGCCACCCAGGTGTGTCTAGTCCAGTCCTAGGCCGAGCAGTGACACATTTAATTATTTCCACCTGAAAAAAAACATAAGGGGTATGTATGGCTTTTTTTTTTTTGTTAAACAAATTTAATTTGGTTTAAAACTACTACTATGAATGTTCATACAATCTTCATGAACATTCACAGGTATGTAGTACAAGCCATTCTGATCAGAGATCCATAGGCATGTAGTACAAGCAATTCTGATCAGAGATCTGCCACCCAGGGGTGTCTAGTCCATTCCTAGGCCGATCAGTGACAAATCTAATTATTTCCACTTGAAAAAAAACATAAGGGGTATGGCGTTTTTTTTTTCAGACCAAATTTATTTTTATCTACAATCTTCATGAACATTCACAGGCATGTAGTACAAGCAATTCTGATCAGAGATCTGCCACCCAGGTGTGTCTAGTCCAGTCCTAGGCCGAGCAGTGACAAATTTAATTATTTCCACCTAAAAAAACATAAGGGGTATGTATGGCGTTTTTTTTTTCAGACCAAATTTATTTCTATCTACAATCTTCATGAACATTCACAGGTATGTAGTACAAGCAATTCTGATCAGAGATCTGCCACCCAGGGGTGTCTAGTCCATTCCTAGGCCAAGCAGTGACAAATCTAATTATCTCCACCTGAAAAAATCATAAGGGGTATGTATGGCTTTTTTTTTTTTTCAGACCAAATTTATTTCTATCTACAATCTTCATGAACATTCACAGGTATGTAGTACAAGCCATTCTGATCAGAGATCTGCCACCCAGGTGTGTCTAGTCCAGTCCTAGGACGAGCAGTGACAAATTTAATTATTTCCACCTGAAAAAAAACATAAGGGGTATGTATGGCTTTTTTTTTTTTTAAACCAAATTTATTTCTATCTACAATCTTCATGAACATTCACAGGTATGTAGTACAAGCCATTCTGATCAGAGATCTGCCACCCAGGGGTGTCTAGTCCATTCCTAGACCGAGCAGTGACAAATCTAATTATCTC
This sequence comes from Borostomias antarcticus, assembly GCF_949987555.1. NCBI lineage: Eukaryota > Metazoa > Chordata > Actinopteri > Stomiiformes > Stomiidae > Borostomias > Borostomias antarcticus. The sequence goes on along the minus strand of NC_140263.1, from coordinate 4,396,694 downwards.
CACCTGAAAACAAACATAAGGGCTATGTATGGCTTTTTTTTTTTTTTCAGACCAAATTTATTTCTATCTACAATCTTCATGAACATTCACAGGTATGTAGTACAAGCCATTCTGATCAGAGATCTGCCACCCAGGTGTGTCTAGTCCAGTCCTAGGCCGAGCAATGACAAATTTAATTATTTCCACCTGAAAAAAAACATAAGGGGCATGTATGGCGTTTTTTTTTTTCAAACCAAATTTATTTCTATCTACAATCTTCATGAACATTCACAGGCATGTAGTACAAGCAATTGTGATCAGAGATCTGCCACCCATGGGTGTCTAGTCCATTCCTAGGCCGAGCAGTGACAAATTTAATTATTTCCACCTAAAAAAAACATAAGGGGTATGGCGGTTTTTTTTTTTCAGACCAAACTTATTTCTATCTACAATCTTCATGAACATTCACAGGCATGTAGTACAAGCCATTCTGATCAGAGATCTGCCACCCGTGTGTCTAGTCCAGTCCTAGGCCGAGCAGTGACAAATTTAATTATTTCCACCTGAAAAAAAACAAGGGGTATGTATGGCTTTTTTTTTTTCAGACCAAATGTATTTGGAGCTTCAGCTATTTTTCCGGCAGTCAGGAAGAAGCCCCAAAAGTTTACAGGGCTTTCTCCGCCCATCCCCAAGTAAGTGTATATGGTGTTAGGCTTCAGTAGAAGTTCACGTCCCATGGAACACACACACACATCATGGACAAAGTCTATTCAAAATACACTGATAACTGACATCAGTAGGCGACCACCAACACACTCCCACAGCTCTCAGAACATCATAACTTGTTTTGAAACAGAACAGACCCACACGTTGTTCAAGATTCACATTTTTTATTGGCTTCACAAAAACATTTTAAACTGTGGCATTAGATGGGTCATGATTCTTAACTACCCATCCTCAACTTAACCAGCCACCTAACACACTTGCAATGAGTTTCAGCATCTTCCCATTAAAAAAATAACATTGGTTTAATGTGTCCGACGGTTCACAACTTAGGATACTTAAAGCGGCACAGTCACACACTTTTAAGTTAATTAATACTTAAATTATGTTAGTCCTTTTTAAAATCACCATCAGTGTAGCCGTTTCCCTACACAGAATACAGAACCATGGAAAAGCTTCAGAAGGCAAACTAGTCCAGTGACATCACAGGACTGGTTTGCTTTCTGACGTCTTCCCATGATTCCATATTCCATGTAGGGAAACGGCTACACTAGTATTTTAAAAAGGCCTACAAACATAACTGAAGTATTTAATCCAAATAATATAATGAACTTAAAAAAGTGTGACCATGTCCCTTTAACTACAATCCTTATTAAGCACACTGGGGGTCAGTAACCCATCCCAGCCGCTGGCAATGGTCTCCAAGCTCCAGAACCACAAAAGTGAATTAGTACAACAAGTAATCTCATCTCTAGTACAATTAGTACATCAATAAAGAACATTGTGGAGAGACTGCCCAGGCCAGAGCCCATAATGAGACTCCCCCAGCACTAAACCTTCTTCAGGGCATTCGAACCTCAGATTCGGAGCTACTGGTTCCCACGCTTTTCTTAGCCGTGTGCTCCTAATCAGACCCGACCGTCTCTCGGACCTTCGCTGCCGCTCAGTTCAGCCGTTACAAAGGACAGCATCTACCTGGTGTTTGACTTCTGTGTTTCCTGCCGTACCTACCGTACAAAACGTAGGCCTGAAGGACTCTAAATTCTGCGATTAAAATTTGATACTTACCCAATTGAGAGGACATTTATTCCCATAAAGGGCTGGATTCTGATCTAAAAGGCTCACTGTTACTACTCGGCCCTAAACGACTCCCACATCTGAATGGACTAGGTGGTGTTTTGAAGAGTAATAGCGCCACCTAGCTTTCTACTTGCCAACTGTCAACGTGTGTATGAATCAACCCGTCACTGGGGCAGAATGCAGACCCGTGTGATAACTACTGACCTAAGGTGACCCAACTTGCAACGTCCAGCTAAAACCTGAAATGCTTCCACTAGGGATGAAAAACAAGGCTTTATGGCTCCTCCTATCAAACCAATAGCCCATTAGTCCTGCCATTATCCGCCCGGCAACAGCCTCACCCTCCAGTTCCGCCCACTCGAATCAAAACACCCTGTCAAACTCAGTCTGGCTGGTGGTGGCAGGGTTCCTGTTCGGATTGGCCGGCTGCTGGGGCATATGACCTCTCCGCCTGGGCGGGGCCAGGTACTCGAACATGGAGGTGTTGTGCGTGGAGAGCATATTCTTGAGGTCGGAGGGCATGGGGTCGGACCAGAAGAAGTCGTGGTTGAGGGCGTCGTCGCTGTCCGTGCGCTGGGCGGGGTCGAGCACCAGGAGCTTGTCGATGAGGTCCAAGGCGTAGGGGTCCTTGACGTAGGCCTTCAGACGATCTTTTACTTTACGCTTCTGACCCTTGGGGAGCTCCATCTTCTGGTAGAGCTCAAATTTCTTGTCCACATCTGGCCAAACCTGAGATAAGAAATATGATTACTGTTTTTTTTGCTTCCCTCTGGAATATGTAGAGAGTGGGTCGTATGCCCACCTCCCTTGTTCTCTGTAAAGCGCATTGTGTTGTCTCTGGGTATGAAATGCGCTATACAAATAAAGCTTTGATTGATTGATTGATTGCGGTTAGGAGCTGTATAGTGAACTGAAATGGAAATCATGGCGCGCGCTCAAAACTTGTAGCTATGATTCATACGGTCGGCCAATCAGTGGCGATGGGAGATTCTCCCAGACTACGTGAGACAGCCCAGCTCCGCCGAAGACAACCGTGATTGGCCCATCCCCGAAACGGTCCAGCCAGACCTTTCTCCAGCACTGGCACAGCGTAAATAAAGTGTGGAGATGGGTCTGGCTACACGAGACTAGGCGCTTAAAGGAGAATGCTCGTTTTTGACAACCTGGACCTTATTTATGGCATATTATAAGACGTTTCACTCACCGAGATAACTTTGGTGTAATTCGGAGGCCTGTAGAAGAAATGTAAAATCCAGCGCGAGCCAGTATATCCATGTAATGGCGGCGGACGGGGCACTGAGAATGCAGCTTCTAAAAAAATCTATTTTCTGCCACGAAACGGTTGTTTTCATCAATCTGTCTTGATGAATCGCTAGTTGTGCTTACATAGAGCGTAGGCCTGTTGTGGTTTTTCACATGCCAAAGTTATCTCGGTGAGTGAAACGTCTCATAATATGCCGTAAATAAGGTCCAGGTTGTCAAAAATGAGCATTCTCCTTTAAGTGATCGTAGCTCAAATGTGTGTGTGTGTGTGTGACATGCTTTCCTTACCTCCGCAGTGATGGACCCGCACAGCTGGCTGATGAGCGTGAGCTGGTGCTGCTCGGTGTTCCCCTGCATGATGGGGCTACGGGTCCACATCTCCGCCATGATGCACCCCGCCCCCCACAGGTCGATGGGAGGCCCGTAGTCTCTCTCGCCTGCCAAAACAAACGGCCCTTCTTATAACCACGGTATAGTAGTGACTGTAGCCAGCACAAGCATTTTTTAATTGGGGGAGAAAAAACGGTAGTGGACAGACACGACGACGCTTCTTGGGTGTCATTTGATTGGCTGTCCCGTGGATAACAGTGTCATCAGATGGGTTAGCCCCTCCCCCCAGTATGGGTCCCTTACCAGAGAGCATCTCTGGAGCTCTGTACCACCGTATCTCACACCCCATTCCAACAAGGACCACAATGGAAATAAGCTATTAGCGTAATTGTGTCCCATTTGTTGTTGTTTTTTTACTTCATTAATGTGTATGTGAAGCCATGCTACAGATGCGTGGATTTTTATTTATTTTAAAATTATCAAATAAAATCAATCAATCTCAATAGGCTCTGTGCACCAGCTCCACTACTTCCTGAAAGTCACTTGGCTTCTTTATTTCCTGTCCTATATGATTGGCTTAAGTGATTCATCAGGTGTGCGGCAGACCCAGCGCACACCTGATTAATCACTTAATCCAATCATATTGGACAGGAAATAAAGATGCCAAGTGACTTTCAGGAAGTAGTGAAGCTGGTGCACAGAGCTTATACTCATCAACGTTGTGGAGATCTGTACCACAGTAGCCATGTTTCCATCCACTTGTCAATCGAACTGTGTGAGGATCGCTAAAAATATGAATGCGAATAAAGCCGGTGAACGTGCGTTTCCATCTAGAGCTTTAAATCGGATAAAGCATTTATCACAAAAGCCTTTTATCGAACAAGAGAAAATCCGATGAGATCGACAGTACAAACTTTTTGTCGATTTTCATGATTTTTAATCAAATTTTACTGTTTCCATAAGACATTTTTAATTCGATATAACTTAATTCGCATAAAACGTGTGGATGGAAACATGGCTACTGTCTCAGTCTGGGTGTCTTACCCAGCAGCAGCTCTGGCGGTCGGTACCACAGCGTGACCACGCGGTTGGTGTAGCGGTTGCCCTGGCTGTTCTTGGCCAGGCTGAAGGCCCGCGCCAGACCGAAGTCGGCCAGCTTCAGCACGCCGTCCCTGGTGATCAGCACGTTGGCGGCCTTCATGTCTCTGTGGAGGATCTAGGAGGGGGGGGGGGGGAGGAGGGTTGAGGAAAATGTGATTAAATTCATCCTGGATGCATAGAATCACAAATCCAAACCCCCCAAAAAATGTGGTAGATGAACGCTGGCTGGGGTGTGAATGAAATTCAAGTCTCACCAAAGTGTTCCGTTTTCCTACTCGACTGTTGTTCTAACTTTGTAGTTCGTTCTCATAGATCAGTCTGTTAAAACTACAAATTCTTCCTGTGTGACATCACTTCCCTGTCCTCTTCATCCTGAAACTATGTCACTTCCACTTTTCACTGTATAACCCATCGACCTCGTCCACATCGGACTCACTCAGCCCGGATACACTTCCTGTGCTCGAGTCCGACTGTAGAATCGTAACAGAATAAAACTATTGCCTTTGTTTAAAACCAGCTTGACCGACCACTCGGCGTGTTCTTTGAAATCTAAACTAAACCAAGGTTTTTCCTTTCCAGGGGGCTCACCTTGTTTCTGTGGATGTAGTAGAGTCCGTTCAGCAGCATCTGCATCACCTTCTTGATCTCGGCCAGGGTGAATTTCACGTTGGGGTTGCTCAGTAGTCCCGCCAGGTCATGTTCACAGAAGTCAAACACCAGATAGATACTGCCTTTGTAACGGTTGAACTGAGTGGCTGTGGAGGTCGAGGAGACGTTGAGGTTTACCACGAACATCACCTTTATATGAACGTTCACATGACATCCGCACACGAACCTCACCTTTATATGAACATTCACATGACATCTGCACACTTATCGGCGCTGTCGGGCCAAAACCATACATCTCCATTTGAGTGATTTTTATCGGTTGAAAGCTGGGACTACCGTTTACAATCTCTGAACACATCCCGGCCCTGGGACTAATTAAATGTCGAAACAGCTCATCCATCGTGTGATTTTATTTTCACGGTTCAAATGTGATTTTATGTTAAAAAACATAGAAATTTTAATGTTCTTTAACATTCTGAAAACGGGTCATTTAGGAGATGCAAGGTGTTGGCCTGACAGCAGCGTTACTATGCATATATATATATATATATATATATATATACACAAACTACCACTACCACCACACATACACCCCAATGGGCACACGCGTACGATAGATGACATACATTATTGTATGTGAATGATGTTTGTATGTACACACAGCTCACGTTCTTGTGGGGCCACAGATTCAAAAATAAGCATTGGGACGACGAGGACGCCAGCAGTGACACCCACCTTTGGTCCTGCAAATCTCTATCAGATTCACCACATTCTCGTGCTTCAGCAGCTGCAGAATCTTGATCTCTCTCAGCGCTGTGATGGGGAACTGTGGGAAAAGTAGGCGACAAAATATCGGTGAAAATTGTGAGCTACGGCGAAAACCTCAGAAGGTAGTTACTACGGTGGCCAAAAACACTGATTTCAAGCATTTTGGCCATAATAAATGCCTTATATTTGGGTTATGGTTACCAGTGATATGGCTGGTTAGGTTTTGAAAGCCGAATTTCCCAAAACAAGACGCAGAGACGCAAGAATTGCAGGCATGTATACAGCTTCTGTAAGAATAGACTGTTCCAAGTTAAATGACGTGCATATAAACGATGGGTGAACTCTTGCAATGTCACCCTGGCTGCATTCTGAATCGCATACTTCCATACTATATAGTACGCCAAAAAACAAGTCCCAATACATAGTATACCACATGCAGTATGGCAAAAAATACTACGATGTCCTACTACAACTGGTTGTATTTTGCAGTATGCAAGCCAGGACTGGCTATTCTGACCCACAATCCACTGCACAGTGGAAATTACAAGTGTGAGTCGCTGTGGACGAATGTCGCTTCATGGACTGTGACGGATGTGGGTAAGTCAAGGTGCAATGTTATGACAAAGTGGTGCGTCCCAATTGGATGCATACTGCGTGCAAAGTACGTACTTTCTAGGCGCAGCTGTAGTACGTACGTACTGGTAAGTACGTACGTACTTATGCGAGTATGTAAGTATGCGATTCAGACAGTCCGACAGGTACACTATGAACACAGTTATTTGTTCAAGTCTAGATGTATATTCTCAGTAGTGTGAATGCCATGGCGTCTTTCGTACCCCTTCTTTCTCATTCTCCATCAGGACCTTCTTCAGGGCCACCTTCTTCGAGGTTTGCCTGTGCTTGGCTTTGAACACTTCCCTGGAAAGGTCATGTTCACCGGTCACAATCACAACACACTTCTGACAGACATGCGAGTGTAAGACGTTACATTAGACAGACAGGCTAGCAAACTAGCTAGCACTAGCTAAGGTTATGGTGCGTTCGTTTGTGGTCGCAAGTGGCAAAATACCTACCTCCGACCTGTGTGCATTCGAGCTATATACCATTATATCACAATTACCTAGTTATATCTATATACCATTATATCACAGTTACCTAGTTATATCTATATACCATTATATCACAATTACCTAGTTATATCTATATACCATTATATCCCAGTTACCTAGTTATATCTATATACCATTATATCACAGTTACCTAGTTATATCTATATACCATTATATCCCAGTTACCTAGTTATATCTATATACCATTATATCAGTTACCTAGTTATATCTATATACCATTATATCAGTTACCTAGTTATATCTATATACCATTATATCCCAGTTACCTAGTTATATCTATATACCATTATATCCCAGTTACCTAGTTATATCTATATACCATTATATCACAGTTACCTAGTTATATCTATATACCATTATATCACAGTTACCTAGTTATATCTATATACTATTATATCCCAGTTACCTAGTTATATCTATATACCATTATATCACAGTTACCTAGTTATATCTATATACCATTATATCACAGTTACCTAGTTATATCTATATACCATTATATCAGTTACCTAGTTATATCTATATACCATTATATCACAGTTACCTAGTTATATCTATATACCATTATATCACAGTTACCTAGTTATATCTATATACCATTATATCACAGTTACCTAGTTATATCTATATACCATTATATCAGTTACCTAGTTATATCTATATACCATTATATCACAGTTACCTAGTTATATCTATATACCATTATATCACAGTTACCTAGTTATATATATATACCATTATATCACAGTTACCTAGTTATATCTATATACCATTATATCACAGTTACCTAGTTATATCTATATACCATTATATCACAGTTACCTAGTTATATCTATATACCATTATATCACAGTTACCTAGTTATATCTATATACCATTATATCACAGTTACCTAGTTATATCTAGTGCATTCGAGCAACTGGGGGCTGAGAAACATCCGAATTTGCGACGAGGAAGTGTGAGTTCATGCGGTGTTTTATTTAATCATTCCTAGTAGCAAGTCGGAATGTGCCACCTCCCAGTAATAAACGAACGCACCATAACTAGGTAACTGTGATATAATGGTATATAGATATAACTAGGTAACTGTGATATAATGGTATATAGATATAACTAGGTAACTGATATAATGGTATATAGATATAACTAGGTAGCTGTGATATAATGGTATATAGATATAACTAGGTAACTGTGATATAATGGTATATAGATATAACTTGGTAGCTGTGATATAATGGTATATAGATATAACTAGGTAACTGTGATATAATGGTATATAGATATAACTAGGTAACTGTGATATAATGGTATATAGATATAACTAGGTAACTGTGATATAATGGTATATAGATATAACTAGGTAACTGTGATATAATGGTATATAGATATAACTAGGTAACTGTGATATAATGGTATATAGATATAACTAGGTAACTGTGATATAATGGTATATAGATATAACTAGGTAACTGATATAACGGTATATAGATATAACTAGGTAACTGTGATATAATGGTATATAGATATAACTAGGTAACTGTGATATAATGGTATATAGATATAACTAGGTAACTGATATAATGGTATATAGATATAACTAGGTAACTGTGATATAAGGGTATATAGATATAACTAGGTAACTGTGATATAATGGTATATAGTTATAACTAGGTAACTGTGATATAATGGTATATAGATATAACTAGGTAACTGTGATATAATGGTATATAGATATAACTAGGTAACTGATATAATGGTATATAGATATAACTAGGTAACTGTGATATAAGGGTATATAGATATAACTAGGTAACTGTGATATAATGGTATATAGATATAACTAGGTAACTGTGATATAATGGTATATAGATATAACTAGGTAGCTGTGATATAATGGTATATAGATATAACTAGGTAACTGTGATATAATGGTATATAGATATAACTAGGTAACTGTGATATAATGGTATATAGCTCGAATGCACACAGGTCGGGGGTAGGTATTTTGCCACTTGCGACTTGCCACCGCCGACCACAAACGAATGCACCATAAGTCGTTACATTAGATAGACAGACGGACGGCTAGCAAACTAGCTAACATTAGCATGCTGCTAGTTGACCTAGGCCAGCTCTGGTGTAACCTAGAGATGGTTAACTGTCTATTTCTACTAACTAGTACCCTTACCCAAAGGTTCCTTGCCCAATTTTGGCCAGTTTCTCGTATTTGGAGAACTCGTCGCAGAAAGGGAACTCAACGCCGTCGTAGTATTTTGACATGATGTCGGCCTCCCGGTCGGGCCTGCGGGGCGGGGTTAGCGGGTTAGCAAACATGCGGGCGAATAACACAATATCTGGACACAATACCTTTATTAGAATAAAGCAGAGTGTTAGATAATGTAAAACTGATGTTAGAAATTAAGGTTTTTCTTACTTTTCAGCCGCGCCGGCGTTTCCACCCTTGTCCCGCTGCATGGCTGTTTGTGTTGAAGGAACGGGGAAGAAAAAAAAAAAAAAAATGAAGCCACGTAACAAGAAGAGAAGCGTGTTTTTATACGGCGCAGCGTCATTCCTAGTGCATGATGGGAAATGTAGTACTGTGGCCCAGTGTCCTTTCATAACGGGTGTTCCTCTGTAACTAATGGCTTTCGCAGAGTTTTCAAAGCTATTATCTTTGTGTTTTTTCTTTAACTGTTTTTTCTTTGACCATGTGTCTGTTTTTACAATGTACTGTTTCTTTTAAATTATTTTCTTTTTTTTCAGGTATTATCGGTTTTGCTTTATTTTTGTTATTACTACAGTATGTAGGCAACTACGTTTTAATTTATTTATTTATTTATATTTTAAAATAAATATAAATTTATATTTTGTAAAGCACTGTGTTACATTGCTTGTATGAACATGCGCTATATAAATAAACTTGACTTTGACTTTGCTCTCATTAGAGCCGATAAGATAAGACCACCTGTTGTAAAGCCAATACGCCGAGTGTAAATCATTTAAAACACTTAAAATATTGCAAATGAACAAATTAGGCTATAAAGCCCAAAACATTCCTCTCATTACAAATGTAGCCTGCTGTAGCTGTTATTGGTGAATGATGCTGTTTTACCCCCATAGGAGTATAATGGTTTCTTGAATGGACTTTATTCGGGTATATGATTTTTGACCCTATGGCAAACAAGAAAAATGTTATATGATAAATATTATATACTTTGATGTTTTGAGTGTTTTTATGTCCTTGTTTTTGTGTTATTGTTCTTACGCTTCCTTATGTTGTACCTGTGAAGCACTTTGTGAAAGGTGCTATATAAATAAACTTTATGTATAACTTACTTATATCAACACTCTGTGTTGGATCTTAATATTGTGTTTAATGATGTTGCAACTCCTTTAATTACAGTGCTGCATTCAATATGTCAAAATGTGTATTATTTCAGTGAGTGTACTGAATGGAATGTGGTTGGACTGAACATACAGGTGACATTCAGCCCATGTGAGGAAATGTCACCTGACATTCAAACTACTCGCACATGTGACTTATGGAAAAACAAAGAGGTTGTATCTGATTTCTCTTCCCTTTATTTGGGTCTTTTATGCTGCTGTAACAGGGTTCAAGGTTTATATCTTATCTAATATCTAATTGTTGTAATGTAATTACATGTAATTGTAAGTGAGTCAGCTAAAATCACTATAACATCACTAGGTGTGAGTTCATGTGAAGCTATGTGGATAAGGTGACTCATCTCAATCATATGACCGTGTTGCTATTAGAACTTTCTGAATTTCTGAATCCAAAACAGGTTTTGCAAGCCTCCTTCATGAAGAACGCAAACAACATTCTTCTCTGGCTCTCTCTGCTCACGCCTCGGGGATGACATTCTTTAGACTCTAATATGAAGAGTTTATTAATGCAGCATTTTCATTGAAAAGATAAAGGGAAATTATTGTTAGCAGTACAGCACAGCATCTCACAAGTTGCTTTCATAGTAATTTATTACAAATCTGCAGAGTTACAAGATGTAACACATCCATTAATAACATTAACTACAGCATATCATTAAGTTACAGCACAGGAAATCTATAATGACGCTGGATACAGTAATATGGCTCTTTTCAGAATTGGACATAACCTCCCTGGGTGTGTAAACTAAACTAGGCCAGGGGTTTATTGCTCTGCTCTGGGTGGCTACAAGGAAAACCCGTCACCTGGTACGGGATCTGGATCATCTCCTACTGTTGATAAGGAAGTGACTAAGCTCTCCAGCAGCAGTTCGTCTGCAGTGTTTGTTTGTATGAGAGTGACTCTGGAGTCAGCATGAGAACCGTGGTTCTGTGGATGTCCCTGGTACTGAGCTGCTGGGCTCAGAGACCTCATCCGTGCAGTAAGTATCAGTCAGTGAACGAGAGAAAGAGAGAGAGGTCTAAAAATGCACTGTTGATCATGTCTGCCGAAGATTAACTAAGTATATTGCTCAAAGTCCACACCTGTGTTTAGGACTAGTAGTAAATGCCTTATGGCTTTTTGCTTTGTCTATAATCTGGGGTAATTTCATGGCTTTATTGTACATTTAATTCATCATTTTAGTGCGTAAATGTTTCCCTTCAACATTTCCTCTTCTAGAGTCCCCCCCTCTTCTGACCGGTAGCCTCTCTGTGGTGAGTTTCTTAAATGAGCATTCATGTTATTTTGAAGTCAAATGTGAACTACAATACCTTTACTGGAGCATGTACATGTCATGACAACACCGTACATCCAGCACAGTACAGTACATCGGTATAAAACAATATCACCGCGGTATCCCTACAGTAAACATCATGTTGGTCACTTCAGAATTGTGGAAATAGTTCTAATTATTTTCACAACACACAACCAGCCTTCAGAAGAATCAAAGGATGTAGATTTAACTCAAGAAAGACATTTAAAACAAGTGAACAATGTAAAATGTGCATCTGCTTTCACAAACATATTCCTCTTTGAACTTCAAAAGTTGAAGTCTCTCAATCTAGGCTCTAGCTTAGAGAATGACTGAGCAGGAAGTGAAAGTACCTTATAATATCTCCCATAGACAAGACAACCAGTCATTTACAGTCAGCTTGAGTTTTAAAGGCTCAATAGTTCAAAGTACAAAAGATAACGGTGGAAGTATAAAGCTTTAATAAGTGTGCTTGCCATTTTCATAAGTGTGCTTGCCATTCTGAGTATAGTGAGAAACAGCTACATTCCTCAGAAAGCAGTTCAGACACTATCCTTTTGAAACACAGGAACCAGCAGAGAATCTATTTTCATCTTGTTCTGAAGATCAGAGAACAGACGAACACTTAAGTTGTTCTCTCAGGAACAGAGGCTGCAGGAGGGGCATCTAACGCCTAATAGAATCATTTATCTCAAGATGACAACCTTTGATTTGTATGTTTGTGATAGTAATTATACTACTACTACTACTAATAATAATAATAAAAAATAATTATAGCCATCTTATATATACATACATTCATATATATATATATGTATATATATATATATGTATATATATATATATAATGTAAATTAATAATATACATATTATTTAATAATTTAATATACTTGTTAATTTAATTAATAATATACTTATATATATAAGTGTACAATACTATAAGTTTACATTAGAATAAACCTTGTTTCTCATGATTTACAAATAAAGTGACATATTCTGACAATTTCAATTCTGCTTCCTGAGTGCTGTGAACTTACTACCAGTTTTTAAATCCATTCAGAATTGAGCCCAACCCTATTGTAGCCTACAGTACATAATCACCATAAATTATACTGATACATTGTACCACTGTATAGCCTATAAAAATGCTATAATAAGGCACTGCATTACTCACTGTATTTCACTGTAGTCATTTTCCTCAGTCACAGGCAAATGGGAAGTTGTGGGCTTACGCCAAATACAGCTATGATGCGTTTGGGCAGCGTATCCGCATCAAGGAGATCGGTTCTTATGAAAACAAGACATTCCACTACGATGCACTGCTGCTCTTCAGGGAGGTAAGCACCAGACTGTCCCGTACTCAAACAGTACCAAAACAAATCTACAGTGCATCTGGAAGGTATTCATAACCCTTCACTTTTTCACCATTTTGTTGTTACCGCCTTATTCCAAAATGGATTCAATTCTTTTTCCCCTCAAAATTCTACACACTGTACCCCATAATGACAAAGTGAAAAAGGTTTTTGCTTTTTTTTTGCAAATGTATTAAAAATAAAAAATCACATATACATAAGTATTCACCCTTCCAAAGGTCAACGACCCGAAGCACACAGCCAAGATAACAAAGGAGTGGCTTCGGGACAAGTCTGTGCATGTCCTTGAGTGGACCAATCAGAGCCCAGACTTGAACCTTGTCCACTTATCATGTCATTATGGGGTATTTAGTGTCAAATTTTGAGGGGAAACAATAATTTAATCCATTTGGAATAAGGCAGTACCAAAATGTGGAAAAAGTGGAGGAATATGAATACTTTCCGGATGCACAGTAATGTATATCCCATATTCCTATTCCCACATATATAAGAGCATGCCTTAAACACATCCTCGTCTTCATCAGGGTGTCATGTACAAGATTGATGACCAGAACCGCACGTGTACAAAGGAGAAACTGACCGTAGACTTCCACCCCATGGCGATTCCCGAGAACGCATCTCTGATGGGGCAAGTCATTCTGGGTAGCTCCTCTGGTCCCGGGGAGGGGCTGCTGGTCAATTCCTGGTATGGAGAAATGGAAGAAGGTGAGGGGGAAATTAAATGTGTTTCTACTTCTCTTTTGGCTCAGGTTAGTGCTCTTGTTAATGTATCTGTGTAAACTACCTTTCTCTCCAGGAAAGTACATCAGCACTTTCACTGAATTTGGATGCTTTCCAGTCAGCACCGTCTCTTACACAGAACGCACAGGTTGGACACTCACAAGGTTAGTCAGGAGTTTTTTACACATTTTCCAAACTTCATCCACCTCACAGTCTAGACTCTAGAATAACATCAGGCGATAGATAGAACATCCATATCAGTGAATAAAGATACAGCTCTGATCTGGGTTCCCTCTTCACTCCAGTTTCTACAACATCCTGGCGGGGATCGAGGACCCTCAGGAGTTCTTCCCTCCTCAGTTTTGTCAGGACGCACAGATCGACGACGAAGGAGAACCTGTTGACTTCTACAGTCTGTTCTTAGATGTGTAGAACCTTCTGACTTCTACAGCCTGTTCTTAGTGGAGAACCTGCTGACTTCTACAGCCTGTTCTTAGAGGAGAACCTTCTGACTTCTACAGTCTGTTCTTAGAGGAGAACCTTCTGACTTCTACAGTCTGTTCTTAGGAGAACCTGCTGACTTCTACAGCCTGTTCTTAGAGGAGAACCTTCTGACTTCTACAGTCTGTTCTTAGAGGAGAACCTTCTGACTTCTACAGTCTGTTCTTAGAGGAGAACCTGCTGACTTCTACAGCCTGTTCTTACAGGAGAACCTGCTGACTTTCTTGCACATTATTATTATCATTATTAAATAATGATTAAAACGGTACAAAGGGATCAATCATGAATGTTTTTTTTATAGGAGAAAGAGGAATTACGTAAAAAAGTTTGGAAAAGTGTAGTTTAATTATACAGTATATGAATATATCAATATATATATAGTACATGTTATTTTTTACTTAAACAATGCTATTCAGTATAAAGAGGGATTGGGTCGTATGAAACAGGTATGAAAAGGGCTACGAGTATGAAATAAATAGATCAACATCAATATCTGAACCTGAAAACTGTGAGTAGCCTACCGTATGTATACACTCCTGTAATAGGCTTTGATTTTTGGAACCAATGACATCTGAAAGCTGTACCTTTCCTTACTGTATAACATGTGAGCTATATCCTATAGCCTATTTGAACTGTTATATTCCAGGTAACTAATTTGGGCAGAAAAAGGCTGTTAATAAATTGTTGTGTGTGACTAATAAAAGGCTGTCAATATTTTTTTGTTTTGTGTGCAGATTTTTAAGTCTTATTTGAAGACACTTTTTCTTCCAGGCCTTACACTCAGGTTGAGCTAGACACCCGATGGCCCCTGTATTGTATATTGCTTATTGTGTGATGGTGTATTGTAGTGTTCAGTTGTGTGCTGTGCGGTTTGTTGCTCTGGACATGTACAGCACTTTGGTCAACCTCGGTTGTTTTGAATGTGCTTTATAATGACATTTGAGTTGAGTTGACATATAGGCCTAGACTGGATTTCTTACTGGCGACTGAAACTTGGCTCACCGTCGGTGACAAGGCGGAGATCTAGCCGTAGTGTAGTAGTAAATCACATACAGTAGTGACACAGTTATATGAAGTTTATTTTAATTAATTCATAGTATTCACGTAATCACAACATCAACTTTCCACTCCCTGATAACAAGACCTCAAACTCAACAGAGTCGCTACTGTGTGGCACGGCGTGGTTTGATCTGGTAGCAGTAATAACAAACTCCCCTCAACTCGCCCACTTCCTGCACCCCTACGTCTGCGCCCACCAGCCCCGGCTCCCGGCCCTCCGTCTCCAGCCACGGCAGCCTAGCGTCCGGGTCCTCATCAGAGAACTGCAGAAGAGACCCCGAGCTCCGCAACACAGTCAGACACTGCTTTAAAACCTGATTCGCCTTGCCTCTCCCGTCCTTTGACCTTAGTAGGGCATCTGTGGTACCCTTGTCTATTATGAGGTCCATGCTCTCGGAACCATAGTGTTTGAGAAGTTCTGTACAGTCCAGTTCTAAAAACTCCAGCCTGGAAGATGGATTCTGAGGTTCTACGACTTTGGTTCTAGTATGTTCTTGCATAAGTTGCACAGCGATGGGGGAGATGTCTGCGCAGGTCACTTGAACTGGAGAGTGGGAATGCTTGTATATGCAGGGGCCCAAGGCAGAGGTCCCACAGCCGAGATCCAGCACTCTGAGCAGGGTCTGAGAATGAGGCAGCAGGGGTAAGATGAAGTCCTTGACTGAGTCAAAACCAAAAAACCACTCAAAGTTCTTGAAGTTAGGGGTTCTGCTGCTGTTCTCGGTGTAGAACCGGTCCCATGTTGCTTTTTTGTCCATGTTCTCTATTAGTTCAGCTAGAGGAATCAAAGGATGAGATAAATGAGATTAGAACATGTTTTCTGTATCAATTATCAGCATTAGCAACATTAACCATACAGTCCACGTGATAGTATAACATTACAGGCTAGTGTTCATGCCAAACATACTTGTGAGTGAAGAATGGCTCCTTGAATACGTCGATATAATAGACTTCCCTAAACGCCTGTACGACTTTGAAAGCATGTTTAACCCGGACGCCATGTTTGAGCGAATGACACAAGTATCACTGCGCATGCGTGTCAGTAGCTACACGCCAGAGTGAAAAATAGATTTCTACATTTATTTGAAGCTCATTAGCGTCAACAAGGTACGTTTAATGGAGGACTAGGACAACAAATCAACGTAGAAATAGGCCCCCGTCGCCTCGCTTTTATCTAATTTATATAACTTCCTCACTATGACTCATTTTTGTATGTCTGGTACAGGCTTTCGGCTGTATTCTGTATAACTAACACCAGGGGGCGCTAAATCCACAAACAGCTCCATATTCGCCTCTTCTCGCCTCTTCCTCTGTATTCAATCTTTTTTTTTTTATTCACCAAAACGCAGAACAATTAAAACATCTCACCTCACTGTGTTCATTATAAATTACGTATTTATTGCACACATTAAAAAGTATACAAGGTGACATTTTAAGACTTTAAAGCCCCTCATTTGACGCTCCTATGGCGCGCTGCAGGCGTCAGCTTTGATAGGGAGCTGCTTTAATTTAGATTGATTTGTCCCCATTTGATGGTCCAAATTGTAAACAAGTAATTCAGGAGTCCAGTGGCCCTACACAGAATGCCCTATTCCTGGACGTCGCTTTCAAGCCTGTCCCCAAAATGTGACGCCTCTGCACACCTGATTATTAATCTAAAAATACTGGATGGGCATTGTAAAGAATGGAAAAAAAGTTGTGTTAAATTGAGATTATGGTTCATATTTCCTTAACATCCATCTGCTAAAGCTTACTATGACACCATTGCCATCCGTACAGGCAGTGTAAAGGATCATTTTGGAATTGGGCGATAAACTCAAGTGCTAGTGTTGGGCTCAGTGGTCCACACCAAGGATAACCATGGCAACATACTGGTCCCTGGCAAATGACCCGAGAGGCTCTTTCCAACATGACGCCATCCCTAAATCTCTCGATTCGCTGGAGTACATACATGTTGAGGACGCGGTTACAAGGCGATGACATTTTCAAAGCTCCCAAAACAAGCGTTGCATAACAAGTACCTTTCTCAAAGATAAACCATTTTTGTTTGACACAGTACTCACATTACTATTGTCAACGTGAATGAGTGTAGCATTGTGACTTTATCTTATGACTTATGACTGTTTACATCATACTTGAACTACTGTATTAGAGGTACAGAGCAGCAGCAAATACTTAAATAATTGCTACGCTTTATTTACAACAGAGCTTACGTGATGTGAACGGAAATGCCCTGGCGTTTCGCTCGGTTGATGACATTAATTTAGGGATATTAATATTACCTCTTTTCTTAAGGACAGATGTGCGAGTTGTACCACTGAAAGGCCATGTGATGTGAAATTGAAGTACATTTAAAATGGTTAGTGATAACGAGTCCCACTACGATATAAAAATATGACTTCTCGACTGCTTTCAATGCAAGAAAATTAACAGCTCGTGTTGCAACCCTCTCCCTTCATCTCCAACTGACACCAACAACAGCACACAAACGAACGGCACCATTGAGAGAGAGTAGACGGCCTTTGACCCAACTGTTTACGAGCCGTTACTGTAAAACACAATATTATGCAAACAATGACTTCATAATCATGTCACATTTGGGAGGAGCACACGACCCTCCCCAAGAGTCCATGTAAACAGTTTGGCTTCAAGTACATTAAGACTTCGGTTTGATATGTCTTTGAACATAAGGCTTGGGTGGTACAGGATAAATTGTTTGGCGTGGAGTTGTACTCGCCAAAGCCGTCTATTTACAAATTAGACTAAGTAGAAGGCTCTGGGATTGGCGGCGTCGATCGAGGATGACCCTGCACTGGAGTTGGACAACATCTTACGTACCAGTAAACCTAGCTACCACTGGTCCTCCCATGAATAATACCTCAGCACTTAAGCTCAGGTAGATATTCTACTCATGTCCACAAGGAACACTACGCTAACTCCATATCACCCAGATAATCTCCATGTATGTTTATGAGGCAGTGGAAGGGTCCAGGTGTTTCAACACCCCTCCGACAAGATGGAGGCTTCCTGTGATGAGGACGTGGATTCCCGCCGCCTCCCGTAGCGGCGCCGCCTTCTCCATGACGCTGGGCTTGACCGGCACCACGCTCTTGCCCGGGTCCACCAGGATAGAGTCCCTTCCCTGGCTGATCCACTGGAGGGCGCTGAGGATGCAGGGGAAGACCAGGCTGTCGCTCTTGCGTTTGGCCACCAGGGGGAGATCGCCGCCGATGAGCAGCTCGGCGCCCGGGTTCGGGTTGGGCTCCTGGCCGTTGTGCAGGAGCCAGCTCTGCTGGTTGTCCAGGCAACGGGTCAGCATGTTCTCCACGGAGACGTTGAAGTTCTGTTGATCTGGAGGTGAGAGAGAACGAGGGAGAGAGAGAGAGAGAGGGGGATGGAAAGAGAGGAAGAGAGAAGGAAGACATTAACGCCATGTTGATCCACAGTATCCCACAGAGGGAGTGTGACAGTATTAAAGTCGCACTGAAATGAAAAAAGCATTCTGTCCCATTTTAGTTCACATAATTGGTCATAGTGTTCACCTATTCAACGATGTATGCAAAAATTCTACTTTTGTTGTAATCTTATATCAAAGTATATCATTTCTTACTTCCTGGAAAATGGTAGGTCACGTGCAATGACGACAACAGGTACCTTCGATTTTAGGCCAATAATCTCACGACATCCGCCCGTCAATCAACGCTATCCTCCTATCGAATCTGTCTAAAGTTCTTAAAACCCGTCCACTTGTCAATGTTCCAATCAAATTCCTCTAAACGCATGTCCCGCCCTCATAGCTTGTTTGCGTCGGAAATACGTCAAACTACAGAAGTTAGATGATCTCAAACGTCCGTTTCGGTGCGACTTTAACAGGAGATAAGAACGCCGTCATACCAGTGTTTAACACAGCTAGGTAGTCATTGGTTACCTCTCTCAAAGCTCATAGTTCCGCTAACTTGGATCATGTTAAATGGTAAATGCACTTATATAGCGCTTTTCCACCTTAGCGGCACTCAAAGCGCTTTACAATGGCCTCATTCACCCATTCACACACACACTCACACACCAATGGCGGCAGCTGCCATGCAAGGTGCTAACCTGCTCATTGGGAGCAATTTGGGGTTAGGTGTCTTGCTCAAGGACACTTCGACATGTGGACAGTCGGAGCTGGGATTCGAACCGCTGACCCTTCGATCATTGAACGACCCGCTCTACCAACTGAGCTACAGCCGCCCCCTGTTACGCTAATCATCAAAGGGACACTCAACACTCAACGTACATCTAAACCTTAACACGACGACCTCACCTGCGTTGCAGGACGCAATGGCTTCGGTGATGTTGGGGCAGAACACGGCAAAGTCAAAATGGCAGGGCTGAAAGAAGAAGGCACGCTGGTTAGAACGGAGAGTCTGGCGTGACGGTCGACGCCGTGGGCGAACCAAACATCACGCCGACGCGCGTCTCACCACCAGGAGCTTGAGCATGGCCGCCGAGTCTCTCTCTCCGGTGGCGTTGAAGAGCAGCACCCGGGCCACGGGGCCGCTGTAGGGGACGCAAAGCATCATGGTCAGGAAAAGTGTACTAGGTTTTCAACTAATAATTACACCGATTAGTAGATAATTAGTAGATGGATTAGTAGACGTACTACCACGATCCTCCCTCTTAAAGGAGAATGTTCTTCCAGGTTGTCGAAAAACAACATTGTATTTTTAGTTTGCTATTCTTGCACTTTGCCTTCAGCACTAGATTATGCTCTTAGTCACTTGTTTTAGAAAGGAGATGCATTTGTGAGTTCTAGCAAGTAGTAGCACCATTGCAATGTTAAATGCAATTATTCTAAGTCACTTTGGTTAAAAGCATCAGCTAAATTACTGTAATGTAACTAATTATTCAATCCTAAGTGGATTTCTACCATTATGTTAAGGGTTTCCAAACTACATTCTCTGTTGGGTTTACGATTGTGATTTTTTGCAAAGGGAGCAATGAGCCTACAGATGATCAGATTATAATATTGTTTCAAAAGGTCAAAGTTTGACGTCGGCCCCTCTCTCACCCGGCTGTCCTCTCCTCCTGGGCGGCCGCCTCCATGAACCAGCGGACGCAGGCCAACATGCTGCGCGTGGTGTGGGCGCCGTCCAGGAAGTAGGTGACGGGCCTGTGTGTCAGAGTCTGGGTACGTCCGGGCCACACCGTGTCCGCCAACCCTGAGAGAGAGAGAGAGAGAGAGAGAGAGGGAGGGAGAGGGAGAGAGAGAGAGAGAGAGAGAGAGAGAGGGAGAGAGAGAGAGAGAGAGAGAGAGAGAGAGAGAGAGAGAGAGAGAGAGAGAGAGAGAGAGAGAGAGAGAGATAGATAGATAGATAGATAGATAGATAGATAGATAGATAGATAGATAGATAGATAGATAGATAGATAGATAGATAGATAGATAGATAGATAGATAGATAGATAGATAGATAGATGGATGGATGGATAGAGAGAGAGAGAGAGGAGAGAGAGAGAGGAGAGAGAGAGGAGAGAGAGAGAGAGATCGACGGGTTGATTTTGGTGTCCTTCTTGATTTTTGGTGTGCTGGGACTACTGCCTCTTGTGGTGCCAACAGAGAGATGCAGGCCAACATTGTCGGGAGTAAGGGAGGGAGTGATAACCTGACGAACGCTATACTAGCTGCGCGGCCACGCACAAAATCCACTAGCGCAAGAGTAAACATCAGCACCACTCCATGACGCTGGTCAGCACAGAGATAACGGAAGCTTCCGGCCCTGCTCACTGGCGGGCTACCGTTACGACATGGGAGAGTGTGTGAGAGCTTCTGCTTCACCGACCTTTAGCCATGATGGGGCTCGGCTGGAAGCCAGGGGCCTGGGGTATGACCGCACTCTCCAGGGTGGGGGGAGGGAGGCTCTCGTCTGTGAGGGGAAAAACAGGTTGAGAACTCTCCCAACTGCCTGGATAAAACAAACAAACACACACACACACACACACACACACACACACACACGGCCACATAAACTCACACACCAGGAAGGCAGCGTCTGTGAAGCCAGCTGCGGCTGAGCTGCAGAGCCAGGGAGGCGTTGGAGCGCTGGTGCTGTCCGGCCAGGCCGAGACGCAGCGGGTCCGAGTCCGTCTGGTACTGGTCCAGCTCTGGGCACACCCGCAGGGCACACTGAGGCCACACACAGGACACAACGAACGAAGGTATTTTCACACCAAAACGCGAATATTCGTGCAAAAAAAACTAAAATAAAATCAAAACCCATATTTGTCAATTAGTCTCTTCACACCAAACGCAAAATGTCCTCGTTCCAAAAGCTAAATTATTTTTTCCCGCAAATGTTTTGATTTTTCTGCGGATTTCTCTGGCCTGACAGACACAATCAAATGACGGCAAGCCGAACATGCTGAGAGCACAGCACGAGAGCCTGCTGAAGAGCCCGTCTGCATAAATCCGCTTTTTTGTGCGCAAATTCTGTTTGGAATGCGTGGAACGCTATTTTTCGTAGCGCACTTTTTGGTCTGAAAACAACTTAAGACTGGAAAATCACATGTAGTAGAAGTAAAGTATGTAGCATGTAGTAGTAGTAGAAGTAAAGTAGTAGTAAAGTAACATGAACATGAATGCTTCTGGATAAAGCAACAATATGGCAACAAGCCATAAACCATGCCCTCATATCTCCGTGTTCTGAGGGTCAGCTCACCCCGATCTCTTTGGCCCGCTCTCTGAGAACCGTCATTGGCCCTTCAGGTTGCTTCACAGTGAAGGCAGGAACCCCTGGCTGAGAAAACGCAAGGAAAAGCAGGAGGATTTAACAGCCATGTCTGTGCTTGGAAGACCTGTTACTGCAGTGTCCTTCAAAGTACTGTGTGTGTTGAAACCGATATGCATCCTTTCAAAATGAAACTTTCCCTAGGTGCAAAGAACAAGATGTGCAGTGCCGGAGAATGTAGCTTCATGCACAAAAACAAAGGAATACCCGTGTCTAAATCAAAGGCAAATTCATGGTTAACATCATCCAAAACGAGTTAACCCTTTCGATACGACCACGTCACCGGCAACATTTAAAAAATATCTAACAAATATTTAATAATATAAAAAAAAAATCTAACAAATCTAAAAAATTCCTTACTCCAACACTTGCTGACAGCTGAGAAACTGCGCTTTCTAGTATTATAGGGAAAATCCAATTAATATTCAAAATGTTGTCACTGTACTTTCAGGGTTAAAAGGGTTAAGGGATAAGAGTCTTGACACATTTGTACGTCGCTCTCACCTTGAAGATGCCCCCTTTCTGCCAGGCGATTTTCTCCATGGTATCCCCCAGGATCTGGGTATGATCGATACCCAGGGAGGAGATACCACACACCCACGGTCTCCTGCCAGAGCAGCAGCGACAGGAGAGAGGACAGCTCACCGTCAGGACTCAGTTAGAGCAAACATGGCTTTCAAGAACTAACCTGGTTAAAAGCAATAAACCACTCGAGGTTCCGCTTCCTGTCGTGCCTAACAACTGTTAGCTAGCTAACTAGCTGTTATAAAATCACTATAACACACGGCCTCTCGTGGTTTACTGCTTAATTCCAGCATGCCTATTGCCTTAGCATTTGATGAGTGACTGTGTTTTTGCGTGACCCAATTAGAGCCCTTGGTCACAACTCTGTTTCTGTGTAAGATTGTGTTACTGAACAAAAGGAGGCCTCATAACTCAATGACTTATTGTATTCCAATGACATAAATGCTGCATTTCTAATGTTGCATATATTTAAACTCATATATTTTAAAAAATGTATTATTTTATTTTGAGGCCCTTCACGTTAAAGTTTGTAACTGTCTATTCTCCAGAGTGTCCAGGGAGAGTGAAGCATTCAGCTGTGGCGTCTCTTCCTGTGTGGAGCGAACCTCCCGAATCCAGTCACAAGAGGGGTGGCTTAACGTGTGTGTGTGTGTGTGTGTGTACGCTATGGTAATCTCCATTTTTGGACGTTGTCCAGGGGGTACAGCGAGGGGCAGTGTGTAACGCTACAGAAAGGGGACATTCCACCGTGGTCAAGCTAGGGCTAATTCTTAGATCAACATGAGGCTAACGCTAATGCTTACTGAGATCCATCTCTGGAGTTCTACAAGGCTGCGTAAACCAGTCTTAAATCTTTTTTTTTTTTAAACACTTTTGTTCAGTGTTATGGCATGTATTAGTTGCTCGTCAAAGGGTACAGAAATTTACTTCTCTACCATAACACAGCCCTTTTCATTTTCATTAATGAATTCCACCAAACCATCAAGTTTCACAAAATAATATAATAACTCTGGAGTAGTGAAAAAGGTGACGACATACAAAACTAAAACCCTCTAGATTCACTGAAACGACCACGGTTAACATAAAAAAGGTGACCGTAGCCAAAAGGTGACAAGTTTGCAGGTCTGAATATGGCGTCTCACCTGATGATGTTTGTGCAGTCGTACGCCCCGCCGATCCCAACTTCAATCATGGCTAAATCCACCTATACGCCAAAAAGAGGACAAGCAGCAGCCTTTACAAACAGACCAACACTACAGGAGATTTAAAATCCGAACCGATTTAAAAATCGGGATGCTGGAACCCGGAGACCCCCAACCACCTTGCAGTATGCACACTCATGCAAATGCGTGGAAGTATTTGAAAGGATTTCCAACGCTATTTGACTCGTTTCTTTGCGAGACATCTGACGAGGGAAACGTCGGGGGGGGAGTTATACGTTTCCCAGCACAGGGAGTTCCCTCACTGCTGACTCACTTCGTCAGTGACGGAGATACGGCGGGATAGTTGAACGCTGTCATGGTGGATGGGGGTGTTACGCTCTAGGACACCAGACACTAGCGGTGTAACAATATATCGTGCCAAAATATATCGCCATACAGAAACATCACAATACGTATCGTCAACTTTGCAGATGTGGATGTTTCTTTGTGGCTCGTCCAGTCAGAATTGACGGCAGTGACTGAGTAAGGGCTGAGAAAGGGACTTCCTGTCGGGGTGACCTACCTTCTCTTGCAGGAAGATGTGGAAGGCCAGGATGGTGAGGAATCGGAAGTAAGCGGGCATGGTACCCCCGTTAGCAGTCTAGGAAGGGTTAAAGTTCAACAGGATGGTACCGTCAGACATTTCAGAGCACAGATATCGAGCCACCAAGGGGGTTAAAGCACAGGACATCAAGCCCTTCCCAACTGTGGACACTTAAAGTGTGTAGTCACATGATGACCGTGCTCTGGTCATTATGAAACGCGAGGTTTTGCATTTTCCCACTAAACTCAATCAATCAATCCTGGCATTCTTAAGACAGACATGCTAAACTCAATCATCAGTCCTCATGTTCTTAAAGAGTCCAGACTTTTTACACTCCGCTGTAAAAGGCATCGTTTGAAAAAGCATCGTTACGAAATGAATTCACAACATGTCGATAATTTCGCCAGGCCTACCTTGGTCTCGTCCAGTCGTCCATAGACCTGCCAGAAGTATTTAGTGAAGAGCTCTTTGCCGATGGGCTGTCCGTTAATTCGTATCCTCTCCCTTACTTGTACCAAATGAGGTGAACTACAAAGAGAAAAGAGAAATACCGTTTCATATTTAGCAAGTAAAATACACACAAACCATTTCTCTAGCTTACATCCGTTGAAAACAATATGTTCACGTTACGGCATGACGAGTTTACAGTTTACCTCATTGATGTTATGAGGTTCCCCAGCTATTAGCATTGGGTTTTATCTTCTTCAAATATTAGCAGATTTCAATGCATGGCACATCACTTGAAAGCTTATAAGTTACACTTTCACAATCTGACCATGAATGAAAAATGACCTTGCCCTAAAGGACCAATACCTGTAAAATCCCGTCCGAAATCCGTAGCTTCTCAAAATCTGCTCTGTGAAGGCGCACGTCGATCCCTAACAGATGAAGAAAACGTCGGTGACAATTACGATGACATTTAATTTAATAAGCACAAAGTACCGTATATACAAATCCGTTTTGTGCAACCTTTGAGTTTCATACAACACAGAAAGAGTGCAAACACAGATGCCGTGTCCCACTCACCTTGCCCTTGGTTCCAGTGACATGTATGATATTGAGATGGTCAAGCTCCTCCACCTTTCAACCAGAGCAAACAAGAAACCATTTAAATCACGCTGCTTACAACCAAAACGTTGACCACGTCAAACAAAACTACACCAGCCACGTCCGCTTTTACCGTGCAGCTTAAATCGTTCCAAGGCTGAGGAACTACTGAGAAACGAAGAACTGTTTCACGATACTTCATCAATACAGGACTGAGCCTGTAATTAATATTAGGGATGCACCGATTGCAAAATTCTGGGCCGATGCCGATGTTTAAAATGTGGGTAGCCTCTCTGGGCTACCCACCGGCCCCCACCAGTGAAGATCTCTGTTCCACTTTGGCTGAGTTCTGTGCTACCACATTAGTTATAAAAGGGTGCCTGTACCTTTAAGAGAGGCTGCACATGCACACAAATTCACACAGCTTAAATACTTACATTGTACGAATCAGCACAGTTGTGTGAAAATGTCAATATATAATATGTGTATGAGCTGTTAAAACTGTAGACATAGCGACAAGTTATGCAAAAAATGCAAAATTAACAGCTCAAAAGTTAGTGCGGTGCCATACGTTTCAATGGGGAGCGCAGTTGCCGAACATTACAGTGTCTTATCAGCCTTAATCACTTCCTTCTTCCAGTCCTAGGTACCTGGCCAGATAACTGCCCCTCTGCCAAGTAGAAGCAGTCAGATGATGGCGCCAGACTCACCGTTAGGCCCGCCCTCTCCAGGAAGCGCCTCATGGCCTGGAGCTGGAGCTGGGGGTGGCCTCGCTCCCGTCGCACCTGCTCCAGGGAACTGGCGTTGGTCTGGAGGGTGTTCAGGGTACACACTGCGTCCTGCAGACAAACACAGGGTTCATGGTTTAGGGCACAACTAACTAAACTAGAAACGAACTAACTAGACTTCCATCCCTGCTCGATCACCTAAAGGATACCATACTTTTCTTTCTTTCTCTCTATTAATTTGTTTATCTTCAGTAGCTTTTCTAACTAATCATATGAGTTCAAGCTTAATAATAGTAGTGACTTTTTTGTACTAATAAAACTATTATGATATAGCCTACTTTCAGTCCCGACTTAAGCTAGATACTAACTTGCATTCAAACTTTGAAACAATGACAGGTTTATTGATGCTTTTATACTCATATTTGGATACCATGTATACTTTTCACAACTTGCTCATTGTTTAAATTACATCACAGCTTGAAATGCTCAAAATGACAAGCTTATTGTTACTGTACTCATGTTGATACCTTTCCTACTTTTTGAGCTATTACTTTTTAAACTCTTTCTTGCTTGGTTAGTTCTCCACAGCCTTCTCAATATTCATATCAAGTTCAACTTCTGATACAATTTCGGATTATAGTTTCAGAAACACAATTACTTTTTTCAGAAAATTGACATTTTATTGACCTGCAATTTAATTCAGAGTTCCAAAGCGTCTCCAAAAAGAGGCACAATGGAGATTTTGCTAATAATGTTATTGTTACTGTTAGCTACATTTTGCTTACATAGGTCATCTAATAATACATGGGTTTTATTTTTAGTGACTATTGCCAAGAGAGTGGGCTGTTGTTCGTGCCATGGGGACACTTGTCTGGAGATGCATGTCAAGTGAACGTAGGTGCATGTCAAGTGAACGTAGGTGCATGTCAAGTGAACTTAGGTGCATCTCAAGTGAACTTAGGTGCATGTCAAGTGAACGTAGGTGCATGTCAAGTGAACTTAGGTGCATCTCAAGTGAACTTAGGTGCATCTCAAGTGAACTTAGGTGCATCTCAAGTGAATTTAGGTGCATCTCAAGTGAACTTAGGTGCATGTCAAGTGAACTTAGGTGCATGTCAAGTGAACTTAGGTGCATCTCAAGTGAACTTAGGTGCATCTCAAGTGAACTTAGGTGCATGTCGAGTGAACTTAGGTGCATGTCGAGTGAACTTAGGTGCATGTCGAGTGAACTTAGGTGCATGTCGAGTGAACTTAGGTGCATGTCGAGTGAACTTAGGTGCATGTCGAGTGAACTTAGGTGCATGTCAAGTGAACTTAGGTGCATGTCAAGTGAACTTAATAGGTGCATGTCAAGTGAACTTAGGTGCATGTCAAGTGAACTTAGGTGCATGTCAAGTGAACTTAGGTGCATGTCAAGTGAACTTAGGTGCATGTCAAGTGAACTTAATAGGTGCATGTCAAGTGAACTTAATAGGTGCATGTCGAGTGAATTTAGGTGCCTGTCGAGTGAACTTAGGTGCATGTCGAGTGAACTTAGGTGCATGTCGAGTGAACTTAGGTGCATGTCGAGTGAACTTAGGTGCATGTCAAGTGAACTTAGGTGCATGTCAAGTGAACTTAGGTGCATCTCAAGTGAACTTAGGTGCATCTCAAGTGAACTTAGGTGCATGTCAAGTGAACTTAATAGGTGCATGTCAAGTGAATTTAGGTGCATGTCGAGTGAACTTAGGTGCATGTCGAGTGAACTTAGGTGCATGTCGAGTGAACTTAGGTGCATGTCGAGTGAACTTAGGTGCATGTCGAGTGAACTTAGGTGCATGTCAAGTGAACTTAGGTGCATGTCAAGTGAACTTAGGTGCATGTCAGGGTGCATGTCAGAGCACATACTGTACAAATCTAACATGTTGATAGCAGAATGCATAACTAGTCCATAAAGTTAACAACAACCCAGCACCTCAAAGCTAACGTGAAAGATCTCAGGACAGAACAGTTAGCTAGCTAATTTGATTAGCATCAAGTTTAACTATAACTAACTTTACCCAGCTAAAGGCCGTGCGTAAAGGCCGTGCGTAAAATGAGAAAAACGTGGCATTTTATACAATAATCCAACCCAAGCTGATGTAATACGAGCCAGCCATTGCTCCTGGCAGTGTGTTAGCCACCAGCAGCTAGCAGACGGGCTTGCTATAACAGCACAAGGTGCGTGTGTGCTAACATGAGCTAAAAACTGTGAATTATGACCCATAATAAGCACCAAACTAGACAGATTTATGATACTCACCGGCTGGTGGTGGATTAAACCGGACTAGCACGTTGCCTAGCAAATGCTACAGGCTAACCATCATTTTAAGAGTTTAAAAGAAGATTAATTGTACCTGATACTCCATTCTGGGAAGCCGTGGTTCTGCCTTGGTGCTTGAGTATTTGAATGGCCGTGTGGAGAGGTTGGCCCAGTCCTGGGGCCGGAGGAGCGCACACACGCGGGAGAAGCGCACCATCATGGGGACCAGGGACTCAGGAAGCCACCGGGCCAAATATGGGTGATCCCCGTCTCTGTCGTCACGACCACGCCTCCTCTGACGGGTTGGTTGAGTCACGACCACGCCTCCTCTGACGGGTTGGTTGAGTCCCTCCCGCCCCCATAATGACGGAAGGCGTTCTCCATTTGTTTTGGTATTGTCCCCATACAAACATGCTGTGGAAGGACCTCTCTAGATACATAATTGATCATATCTATAGCAACTTTTCACTCTTATTTGAAAATGTTTTGTTTGGCTTCATGGTCATAGATTTTAACTATAAAAGTGAATTCTATATTATTAATCTTATTCTTCTCCTTGCTAAATTTCATATTCACAAATGTAAGTTCACTGGAAGAACTCCACTTTTTCTTGTGTTTATAAAAGAAGTGTCCTTGTACTTTGATTCGATTGAATTCTCCATGAACAAAAAGGCTTCCAAGTCCTGGTATCTCCGTAATGCTTTTGAGGTCTTTATGTAATGAGCTTTTCCCCTGGTGTATTGTGTTTTGTTCATGTGTATGTATGTATGTATATGTATGTGTATGTATATATATATATATATATATATATATAGTTATATTTTGTATACATTGCTTTGTATATTTCTGCATCTTTGAATAAAAAAAAAAAAAAAAAAAAAGGTACTCAAAAAAAATAAAATAAAATAATAATAATAATAATGACGGAAGGCAAAATAATATGAAGAGTTCATTTTGCAAAAAACAGATAAGTCCGTTTTGATACATTTAGATCAATCCTGTTTTAAATCAAATATTGCATTTGATAGATATTTGATTGAAAAAATGATTAATCAAAACGGACAAATCAAATGAACTCTTCATATATTAATTAAGTAAAATACTTACATAATAATTATGATATTTACTCTTAATGCCAATAATATTGGGCTATATTAGGCTACTGTGTCAGTTAAATAATTTAATTTAGAAAACAGGCTTCATACGATCATATGTTTGTCAAGTAATTAATATGATAATTAATATGATGATTATATATATTAGGATATGTTTGGGGTAGCAGGAGAAGGCGAATATTAGCATTTTACAACTTCCGCGGTTCTAAAAACAGAAGCCATTCGGTTCTGTGGGCGGGTTCAAAGGTCGGCACTAGCGTGTGACGTCAGACATGGGAGACGAGTGGAGTGAGGTTGTTGAGAGCATGGATAGAGCAGTTACATAATACAAGATCGCCATCTGCTGTAAGGAGTGTGCAATTGATAGACCTTACACTGCAGGGAAAAAATACAGTTATCAACTCAATTGACCTTTAACCCAAGACTGCTAAACGGCGGAAACGCTACATGAGCACCCTCGTCAGGCGGGTGCCAAAAATTCACCTGACTCTCCCCTCTTGGCACTCCATACTCTCTGATGATATGGCACAATACGAGGCACCATGGCGCATCCTAGTGGCCTCAGTTTAAAGTTTTCTATCTTGAATTCAAGGAATAAATAAATAGCTCCTCATAACAAGAATTATGAAAAATACCTTTATTTCAATAGGGTTAATACAAATATAACAAGTTGAAGACATTGAAACATGAACACACAAATCTAAAACATTCAATTTTATTGTCCTTTCTCCTCTTCTTCTGCCAACCGTTTTTCCAGAGCAGTAGTGTGAACTCTATGCATCATCAGATACTGTCCATTCAGATGAAACACTGGGATGTCATACTTGTACCTGTCGTACCAAACTTTATTCTCCGGCAGCGTGATATCCACCTGCTGTAATATAAACTGTATGAAACAAGAGAGGAGAGAGAAAACATAAATCACACCTAATAACACCTTTTAAAAACAAAATACAGACTAGAGATTTTTTGTTCCACTCAACTAAAGCTATACTCACCCTGTGCTTATATGGTTCAAGGACCTCTTTAGCTTCATCACACAATGGACACGGGTCCTGAAAATGGATGAATTAGACCAGGGGTTAGGAACCTTTACTATCAAAAGTAATAAATATATAATTATTTATATTACAATGAGGGCAGTGTTGTGTTTTCAGGCTTGGTGGGACGCACCCAGGAAGGGGGCAGGGGGGGAAGGTCTGGGGGTCCTCCCCCAAGATGGGAGATTTTTATGCACCAATTTGTGCTGGATTAGCCTGTCTGCTGCTACAGTATCTAGCTAGTTATCTAACTTGAATGCCAACATGACCATTTATTTAATAAATAAATAAATACATAAATAAATGTAATAGTAATACATTATTTGAGTTATTAATTTCCATATAATTTAGTCAAAGCCAAGGAGCCACTCCACTCAGAGCTGTAGGTTGCAGACCTTTGGATTAGACAGATGTGAAGTAATCCCAGTCATTTCAAATCATCATGTCACTAGTGTCACTTCATCGCTCAGCAGTATCGCTTCCACCCTCACTTAGCCCACCGGCACACTGAGTTTGATCTCGAGTCCTCTGACTTGCCAACGCACATGACCAACCTACACTACATGCTTTTAGCCAGCTACAGTACCCCACTGAAAAGAACAGGTGGGCAGTTGAACCAATTCAAGTCACCTCAAGATCATGATTTACAGTTAATTTTGAATTACAATAATATTTTTTTGATCTGATGTGTATATGACTCAATGATTAAATGTCACCTTGGTAAAGAGTGTCAGAGTAGGTAGTTCCTTCTGAGAGAAAAGTCTGATTGGCAGATGAGCAGAGCCTCTCATTCGATGAACAGTCCGTGATATCAGACAGTACATTCTGCAAAAACACAAACTCACCATCACAAATGATAAAGCCTACATTTGAGAAACTGATTTTAACTTTGCACAGATTCTACATCTGAGGTGAGCATAGTGATAGTTAAACATGTCCTCTCTAATCAGTGGATTAACATACTAATGTTTCACCTTAATCCAGATTGTCCTATATTGCACATGCAGAAATGTGTACAAACCTGAGCAATTATTACAACGTTTTATGTGTCAATGGCTGCTAGTAATACATGATGCTGTCAAACAGACTTTGCATGAGATATTGCAGTTGAAATGACTTAAATTACATTTGATTAGGTTTACATGTTGCCTGATTTGGGCTAGGCTACTGTACACACACGAGTCATCAATTGATTAAGATGCATATTTAATGCATTTATAAATAATGCATTATATTGCATTAATAATGCATATAATGCATGTATGCACGTATAGCCAGCAAATTATATCCGCTATATCCTGGTGCTTAAAATATCACACCATTTCAAGAATTTGAATGACATTATACCACAGATGGGGAAATGCAATTAGCCTGACGTGCAAACATGCATTCCTTATGTATGTAAACATGCATATAAAATGTTGCAGTGGGTTAATAGAACACGTGCAAAACAATCTATTGCGTAGACGCCCCCTTACTGTAGATACTGAACTGATTGGTCGATGGCCTAGTTTCTAAAGCATGACAATGCAGGCTATGGCGATGGGAGTTATAATTACGAGAGATTGAGGATTAAATGTTTTATGAAACCTCACCTCGAAGGACGTCCTGGTTTGACAACGCGTGACACGCAGAGCCACATCCACGCGTGTAGCAATGGGACGAATACAAGTAGCCTATCATTGGTGTTATATAGTTTTGCTTCCTGTTCCAAGTAAATGTGATTGGTCAATGTGCTGTCAATCAAAGGGCCTAGTTGAAAAGTGACGAGGCGCCCTCTAGTGGGACGATTCGCATCGTTGTATTAAAATGCACTGCACATTTTTAATAACCAGGGGCCTCATTTATCCAAAAAGTGTGTAAAACTGTTACTAAAAAGGTGGATACACACACAAAATGGATACACGCAAAAGGAATCCGTACACATAAAAAATGTACACCGTTTTCGGATTTACCAAACATGTTGTACCACAGCCAAACATGTGTAAGAACAGCTGAGATAAATCTCCACTTGATAAATCTGCCAACAAGACCAAACACAACCATATGGTTGTAGCCCACCCACATTAAGCCCAAATGTAACTATGCAAATGAGCACATTCAAGGATTTACACATAAAAACCACCTGTGCAAAGGAATGTGTGGAGAGCAAAAAATGGAGAAAAAGCAATGGCAACCAAGAGGAGAAAGAAGAAAAACTTATCGGAAGCTGAGATCCACACACTCGATTGCTATGCAACATATCAAGTAACATACTCCTGGAGCTTGCTGGATCGCCTTGTTGAGAGGGGTCAGGGAAGAATTTTTACAGCTCACTTATCTGGCCCCCGGGTGATTACTGTTTGTTATGTTGTTATGTAATATTGTTGTGTGTGTGTGTGTGTGTTCCACATGGTGACCTGACCTGCGTTACGGTGGCCAAGAGCTGTCTGCAGTGATGAACCCCATGTGTGTCAGTTCTGAAACCATACAACAGCACAGACACACACACACACAGACATAGTGCATTGTGTTCCAATAAAATGCTGTGTTTACATTGATGTTAGATGATAACGAACTCTTGTTCAGTAATAGAAAGTCTCATAGACTCCTCCTCTCTCTTCTCCCTCTCTCTCCTCTCTCTCCTCCTGTCTCGTTCTCCTCCTCTCTCTCCTTATCTCTATCCTCCTCTCTCAACTTCTCTCTTCCTCTTAGTTATCCTCCTCCCCTCTCCTTCTCTTCCTCTTTCCTTCTCCTCCCCTCTCCTTCTCTCTCTCCTCCTCTCTCCTCATTCTATCTACATCTCCCCTCCACCTCCCTCTCAAGTCAGTCCTCAGCTGCTCCTCTCAACCTACAGTATTTCTTCCACCCCTCCTCCCTTCCTTTCCTCCCCTCCTCTCCTCTTTCCTGCTCCCTAGCCAGCGTGTCCGTCTGGTGGGAGTCTCTCTATCTGTAGCCAAGCCTCCTCCAAGAGTATGCTTTGAAGTCAAAGACATTCCAGGAGTTTCCTGTTAAACAAGACAGCAGTAATGTGAACCAGGAGGAGCGTGTGTGTGTGTGTGTGTGTGTGTGTGTGTGTGTGTGTGGAGCATAGAGCCAGTCTTGGTCAGCAGCTGGTTAGCAGCCGGTTAGTTGCTCTTTAGGAGTCTCAGCCTCAGCTGTGCAGGGTTCTAGATCCTGGATTCTGTAGCAGGGTTCTACTGTAGTCGCAAGGTTCTGTAGGGTTCTAGTGCCAGGTCTACAGGTCTTCCCCTGCATCACCAGCAACCTGGAGTAAAGCGTTTGTGACGACAGGAAACTGGCATTCAGGCTGACGGACTACCTGATTGACTGACCGACTGGCTGACTGACTGACTGACTGACCGACTGGCTGGCTGGCTGACTGACCGACCCAGATAGACTATGCCTCATCTGTTTTGGACCTTGCTGGTTTGCGTGTGGAGCTCCAGTCCATGGCTGTCTGCAGCATGGCCAGGCAGGGGTCGAGGTCAGGCGGAGGCCCCAGGCCCAGAGCACCCTGGAGGGGGCCACTTCAGCCAGGACCGGGGTCAGGGGCGGGTGGATGGGAGCGTCGGTGGGGGGCACCGGGGGATGGACGAACCTGCAGCCGGCATGGATCCTGAGCTGGACTTCCTGGTGAATTTTTCAGGTGGGTCAAACATCAGGGAGGTGAAGTTGAGATTGAGAAACATGGAATAATACGGCGTTCATCTGGATAGGTTTCCCAAACGCAGATTATTGTGTTAGCATTGTGTAGCTGAGTTGAACTGGTTGAACTCACCATCAAATTGCTAGCTAAAGCTGGGCTGAGTTTCCCAGAGGCATCGTAGCGCTACGTTCATCGTAGCGCTATGATGAACGCCATAGCTTACGATGAACGTAGCGCTACGATGCCTCTGGGAAACTCAGCCCTGTTATGGGAGCTGGTCACGCGTGTTTGTAGTCAGTCAGAGGACCCAAGAACAAAACCCAGCAAGGGACGAATACTGCAAGGGTGGAAGCAAGCACTATTCCTAGGTTAGACTATAACGAATGTGTCATTGAAGACAGTACATTGAAAGGGCTTCCTAGTTCTCTACCTGTGTGTGTGAAGCCAGACCATACTGTAGGTCTGGGTGTTGCACCTATAGAGAGCCAACATGCATGGACAGATCTCAGCTGGGGCCGTTGCACTGTACTTTAGATTGCTATTCTTGCACTTTGCCTTCAGCACTAGATTATGCTCTTAGTCACTTGTTTTAGAGAGAAGATGCACTTGTGAGTTCTGGCAAGTAGTAGTACATTGGCTTTTCCTACGTTAAATGCAATTATTGTTAGTCGCTTTGGGGACAACCTGGCATTCACTCTCTCTGGTGCGTGTAGCCATGCACAAAAACACAAGCCCAAACATGAAAACCAGCTGATAGATGCGTATACAGTGTGTGTGTGGCAAGGTATGGATGCTGTGAGATTTTGAACAGAGGTGGTTGAACAGACCTTCAAGAGACACGTGACACTTCTCAAGTGATCAGTGGATGTTCAGTAAATACACATAAGTTAATGCGTGTTGTTCAAACCTTTGTTGTAACATGACCGTGACGTTACTGACCAATCCTTCTCTTGGTCCCCCTTCTCCCCCCCCCCCCCCAGGTAAAAACCGTCTGTGGGTGATCACAGCTCCGTCCCACGGTGATAACTACCTGCGGATGATGGCGAAGCAGCTACAGGACTCGGAGCAGGAAGGGTTAAACTGCCGTCTGGCCGAGAGGGACACCTTCATCCTCACCATCATCCAGAACGCCATGATGGAGGGTACACTCCTCAGGACCACTCTGCAGGTAGGAACCAGTCTAGATGGGACCAATCTGCAGGTAGAACTAGTCTACAGGTAGGACCAGTCTACAGATAGGACTAGCAGGGCCGTGTTCGGAATCGCTCCCTCGTTCCCTCACTCCCTATTCCCTATATAGGGTTCACCATGTAGTGAACTACCTAGGGAACGGAGAAAATGTAGGGTACATGCACTGTTCCCTGCAAATCAAGGTGAATTGTGGGTAATAAATAGTGGACTATATAGGGAATGAAAATTCCGTGGAGAATTCGGACACTACAAACAAAATGGCTGACGCCCTATATAGTGCACTATAATGTGGATGTTGATAGTAGTGATAATCTGGATATTGATAGTAGTGATAATCTAGATGTTGATAGTAGTGATAATCTGGATGTTAAAGTATTGATTATGTAGATGCACATGCTGTTTCCAGGGCGAGGCCACAGTGGAGAGCCTGGACCCAGATACCGTCTCCAAGATGCTTCACTACCTGGAGCTCACCACTCAGGTACCGATGACTTTGAGGGTTGCCCAGGGCGACAAGACACTTCCTGTAGTTCTGGTACGGACTCTGGTGTGGTCGCTCCAGCATTGGAAACACCATCTGACAACTGGAGTTCCCTAGCTATCAAGAAAAAGATTTACAGACAAAAGTTTTCTAAACATTTATGTCTAACATTACCATCTGCAATCTCACACAACCCTAAACGCATTTCTGAAAACGTTTTGTGTGTTTTGGTGGGTAACTGTCCCCCCTGACCCCCCCCCCCCCACCAGGACCAGACGTTCTCCATGCTCATCCTGAAGAAGAACCTGCGCGTGAGCGAGCGGTTCCCCTACCCGGTCCGCGTGGAGGCGGTCCTGGAGATCATCGACCAGCTGCCCATGAGGAAGCTGGAGAAGATGACCCGGAAGGGCTCCCCGCTGAAGTGTAAGGTCACCAGGAAGCGTCTGGTGGTGAGGAAGAAGGTGGCGGTGGGCCGGGCGAAGACGAGGAAGGCGTTCAGTCCCCAGAGGCGGGGCAACGTGACCACAACGGTCCCCCTGCCGAGGAGGCCGCCTACCCAGGGCAAGAAAGAGGCTCTGAGGAATAAGATTCGGGACATCCTCAGCGGTCGCTCGCGCTTCGTCATCAAGAAGACCGCCAATGCGGGCGGAGCGGAGGGAGGACATGGGTGGAGGACTAACTCTTTTGGGGAGGAGAGCCAGAGGAGCCAGCCTAAGACCTCCGATGATGGAGACAGAGGCGTGTCTACAGGGCAGGACGGAGGGAAGGCCAGCGGATACCAGCCGGGAGGGGACGCCGGGTCTGGGGGGAGGGTCTCCAAGAAGGATGGACGAGAGGATGACGGCAGGAGAGAGGGAGAACCCCCGGAGAAAAACGCCTCCAAGAATAGAGGGAAAGGGAAGAAAGAGGGGAAGAAGAAGAAGGGTAAAGGACGAGGGAGGAAGTCGAGTAGAGAGTCGAGTGAGAAGGACAAGCAGGCCATGGAGGAGTTTGTGGAAGCGTTGAAAGGGAATAGAAGACTTCTCGTAAGTAATGACTCATCAGTGTGTGTGTGTGTGTGTGTGTGTGTGTCTCTACCTTCCTTCTTTTGTACTTGTCTGTCAGTCTACCGGTCTGTCGATCTACTTGTCGGGGCGGCTGTAGCTCAATTGGTAGAGCGGGTCGTTCAATGATCGAAGGGTCAGTGGTTTGAATCCCAGCCCCAACTGTCCACATGTCGAAGTGTCCTTGAGCAAGACACCTAACCCCAAATTGCTCCCAATGAGCAGGTTAGCGCCTTGCATGACAGCTACCGCCATTGGTGTGTGAGTGTGTGGTGAATGGGTGAATGAGAGGCCATTGTAAAGCGCTTTGAGTGCCGCTAAGGTGGAAAAGCGCTGTATAAGTGCAGTCCATTTGTCTGTCAGTCTACTTGTCTTTCGGTCTACTTGTCACTCCACCTGTCTGTCAGTCTACTTATCTGTCTGTCATCCTATCTGTAAGTCTACCTGTCTGTCAGTCTACCTTTCTGTCAGTCTACCCATCTCTTGGTGTACCTGTCTGTCAGTCTACCTGTCTGTCAGTCTACCTGTCTTCTATATTACTTGTCTGACCTGTCCATGTGTGTGTACTAGGGATGATGTATGGATTTTTGCATTACGGTACGGTACAGTACGGTATCTAGTTACGGTACGGTTTACGGTATTTCACGGTATACGGCATTTCACCTCCCCAACACACATTAAAAAACAAGTATTTTATTTGAAGGGAAACAGCCTTATTGAACATTAGTGTGTCAGTTTATTAATAGCAAGCTTATATTAAATTAGAAAATTCAACTTGAAATGTGAAGTTTCAGCAGCGCATTATTGTGTAATAGCGTAAACGTAATACCGTAAACACAGGGAATGTCACGGTTCTAATACCGTGGACATTTTATACCGCGGTGCACGGTTTTACGGTATACCATCTCATCCCTAGTGTGTACATTTGTATAGGTGGTCACCAGTCCCAGCAGCAGCAGTACCCATTACGCCCAGCAGAGGGACAACAACAACCTTCACTTCTGTGACCTCGCCCGCAGGAAGGTCACCATGGCCACCATCCTGGGTTCTGGCCACAGTGCCACCCTCAGCTTGCAGCACTACCAGCTGGGTGCGATAGTGTGTGTGTGTGTGTGTGTGTGTGTGTGTGTGTGTGTGTGTGTGTGAACTATTTAATTGTATTTCTTATTAACCATGTAGGTTATAGTAACAGCTAACACCTAGTTTGTGTGTGTGTGTGTGTGTGTGTGTGTGTGTGTGTGTGTGTGTGTGTGTGCGTGCGTGCGTGTGTGTGTGTGTGTGTGTGTGTGTGTGTGTGTGTGTGTATGTATGTGTGTTCCAGATTCAGAGCCTGCATTCAGCTCCCTGCCGGAGCACTTTTCAGACCCAGACCTGATCTCCCAACTGAGGTCAGAGTTCAAACTGTCCTCCCAGGACTTCTCCGTAGCGATCACAGACTACGACCTCAAACCCACGGTAAACACACGCCTCTGGGTGTCAGACCTGGGTCCAAATACTATTTAAAATACTTTTAGCATGACCGTCTCCTCACCTTCCTCCCCTAGAGGGTGTTGACGGACCCTCCGGCGCCCCCTGCCTTGCTGGAGTTCATTGACAGCTTCCCCTCGAGGCAGCTGGAGAAGGAGAGGGAGAGGAAAGCCCCAGCGGCGGCGTGCACTAGGACCCAGCAGCAGTCTGGACCGCACAACTCCCTGCTCAGGTAGACACTAGAGCTGTGTTCGGAATCGCTCCCTATTCACTATGTAGTCCACTATATAGCGCGTCAGCCATTTTGTTTGTAGTGTCCGAATTCTCCACAGAATTTTCATTCCCTATACAGTCCACTATTTATTACCCACAATTCACCTTGATTTGCAGGGAACAGTGCATGTACCCTACATTTTCTCCGTTCCCTAGGTAGTTCACTACATGGTGAACTATCTCCACATGGCAAGTCTAATTCTCTCCATCTCTCCCCCAAGTTCATCTCTCCATCTCTCCATCTCTCCCTCAGGTTCATCTCTCCATCTCTCCCTCAAGTTAATCTCTCCATCTCTCCCTCAAGTTAATCTCTCCATCTTTCCCTCAGGTTAATGTCTCCATCTCTCCTCCAGGTTCATCTCTCCATCTCTCCTCCAGGTTGATCTCTCCATCTCTCCTCCAGGTTCATGTCTCCATCTCTCCCTCAGGTTAATGTCTCCATCTCTCCTCCAGGTTAATGTCTCCATCTCTCCCTCAGGTTAATCTCTCCATCTCTCCCTCAGGTTGATCTCTCCATCTCTCCCCCAGGTTCATCTCTCCATCTCTCCCCCAGGTTCATCTCTCCATCTCTGCCTCAGGTTCATCTCTCCATCTCTCCCTCAAGTTAATCTCTCCATCTCTCCCTCAGGTTCATCTCTCCATCTCTCCCCCAGGTTCATCTCTTCATCTCTCCCCCAGGTTCATCTCTCCATCTCTCCCCCAGGTTGATCTCTCCATCTCTCCTCCAGGTTCATCTCTCCATCTCT
The DNA here is from genome assembly GCF_949987555.1 of Borostomias antarcticus. Lineage (NCBI taxonomy): Eukaryota > Metazoa > Chordata > Actinopteri > Stomiiformes > Stomiidae > Borostomias > Borostomias antarcticus. The sequence goes on along the minus strand of NC_140263.1, from coordinate 4,357,286 downwards.
CCCCCAGGTTGATCTCTCCATCTCTCCTCCAGGTTCATCTCTAAGCGCAGGCTGCTGATCCTCTCCACCCCTTCAGAGGACGACTACTCCTTCCAGCAGCAGCTCCAGGCCCTCGGAGGACAGGCCTGTCACATGGGTCAGTACCTCTGTTTACAGGTCTGTCACATGGGTCAGTACCTCTGTTTACAGGCCTGTCACATGGGTCAGTACCTCTGTTTACAGGACTGTCACATGGGTCAGTACCTCTGTTTACAGGACTGTCAGTACCACACTACATTAGCTAACTAGCTACCTACACAATAAGGACAATATTAAAGGTGGGGTAGGTAGTTTGCTTTTGGCTTTATTTGGTAAAATTGGATTCAATTTTGGATTCAAAGAATGCACTGCGCCCGAATGTATTGACCAATCAGGGTCTCTAACTCGCCACACCTACCAGTCATGTTTGGAGGGAGGGACTACATCATGATTGACAGGAGGGAGGGGCGGGTTCTTTTGAAAAAGATGACCAATCGGAGGCCTTGTTGATGTCAAACTACCTACCCCACCTTTAAAACTCATGAGGGAGAGAGACTGATTCTGGCGTTAGAGCAACTAGCAAAAGGTGAATATATCACTATAAAATGAAAAGTAACATGTTTACTAATGTTAGCCAGTGGCCACATACCTGTAACATGCCTGTGTTTGCCCCAAAAGACCTTAACTCGACTGACTCACAACTATTGAGTAATATCGCGCAGGTGAGTTTGTTTCGCGTGCGGGTGCGTTTGTTTCGCTCACACATGCGGGAAACAAGAGAGAGGGTGGGTAGGGCATCGCTTGGGAGTAACAAATTATTTTCCAACCTGATATTTTGATTCAATCAAAATCTGTTAGGCAGGGCAGGTTCTGCGCAACCGGAATTTATTTATTTAAAAAAACAGCCTGCACTTCTCTATGAGAGGCGAAAAAGGAAGGGTCTAATCTATTAACAATAAAACTACATAATCTGTCTGAGTTATCTATCATTCACTGTGGTTCTGTAAGAGGAAGTATCCACTTTATCGTTTTCCATTTCTCTGAAACACCTCTATAACCTGTCTGTAATACAGTCGTGTTAGAGGAAGAGGATCTCGATTCAGTTCCTAATTATTCAGCTTGATGTTGTTTTCTATCTCCGCCAGGCATCCGCCATTTTGCCCTGTTGAAGCTGGTAGGATCGGGAACCTCAGCCTCAGGCTCTGTGGAGCTCTTCCCCCTCAACGGTGAGTGTGACCTGACCCTTACCCCTTGACCCTGACCTCACCCTAATGGCTCCAGTTGCTTTCAGGAACTCAAACTTTTGAAGTTCCCTGGCAGAAATATAATCTGGAACGCTGTCTGAACTGGGATTTCCACCTTGGAACCTCACCTGAACACAACCCCGACCTCAAAATCAAAATGGCTGCTCTGAGTATCAACAATAAGTGAACGTTCTAGTAATACAACAGCTAGTTCTGACTGCGCATTGTGATTGGCTAAGACACATTCAGAGCCGTGCCAATAACCACGATATACCAACGGGCAAATCACCAGTAGGAGGTATCACTCCGTAACGGCTGTCAGCTGGCATTAAATTGCCTATAGCAACGGTAAACAATGGAGAACTATTTTTGGATTAAGGATGGCTGGAAA
>NC_140263.1:4343133-4350633 GCF_949987555.1 Borostomias antarcticus | reverse complement strand
CAGATTCTGGCATTCACCAACGGTTTCTCATCTGGGATTTGTCCTCAGCTAAGAACAGAATATAGGAACACTGAATAGCAGTCGCAAGTAGGCCATTTGAGTGCGGAACTGAAGATTATGCAAAATTGGTGATTGCGGTCACCTCAATTCTACAGTTGGATGATATATGATTGAAATTCAACAGAACTTAAGAAGATATTGGCGAATGAGGCCCAATCATCATAGTTTTTCAACGCATGTACGCATGTATTGACTTCCATTGTAGCCCAGTGTGCTATTTTGGACTGCAGCTAGCTAGCTACAGACCACAAATAGGGATACATGTCCAAAGTAGCACACTACCCCTTTAAAGCACTTGGGCTGAACAGTTGTTGTGTCAGCGAGATGGTGCAAGATGAGTTTACGCCACTCTGGAAGAAACACACATGGTTCCTCTTCGTTGATTACTGAAGACTGGAGACTTAAGTTACCCAACAAGCAGGATTCATGTGCACGCACACACACACACACACACACACACACACACACACACACACACACACACACACACACGCACAGGCACACACAAACACACATTTGAACTTGTTTCTGTTCAGTACTTATAGGATGGAAGCTGAATACATCAGTTCCAATGCTTCCAATGCTAATCCAGCACAATAAGAGCGGGATAGCCAGTTAGCTCATGAGTTTACAACAACTAGCAGCAGCTTCCATAACATTAATGGTAGCGGTCAGTGGCTAAAGCAGTTACACTGATGATTCCTGTAACGTTAGCTATTTTGCTGCAACTGGTTCAACTTCTGTTTCTGGACAAGAGTCATTACTTGCTGTATGCACTTCCCTTTAGGTGGTGAAGTTAGTAGATGGTAATCTCTGAGAATGTCTCGCGTGGGAGTCCAATGTTCTGACCATTACTCTACTTGTGGAATTTAGGTAAGGGATAAAAAGGTTGGAGTGAAAGGATGAACGTGTGGAGGTTTGGGGTATAGTCCCATAAAGTCATCCCCACCGGGTCTTGAACCCCGGTCTCCCGGCTGGGAGTCCAATGCTCTGACCTCTGGGTTGGGGTTAGAATAAGGGTTCGAGTTGGGACAGGATCTGACCTATAAGCCAATGGGTAAAGGTTGTGCTGGATTAGCATTGGAAGCATTGGAACTGATGTGTCCAGGCGACAAGATCTTAATTTATCTGACATTATTTCATGTCATTTCAAGTCACAGCTATTTCAGTGGCATGACTAGCTTCCGTCCTACCAGTCCTGAACAGAAACAAGCCAGCCTCGCACATAAGCCAGGCTTGTGTTAATGAGAGGTGTTCATGTAGTTGGTAGTGGTGTTAATGAGAGGTGTTCATGTAGCTGGTAGTAGTGTTAATGAGAGGTGGTCATGTAGCTGGTAGTGGTGTTAATGAGAGGTGTGTTGCTGGTAGTGGTGTTAATGAGAGGTGTGTTGCTGGTAGTGGTGTTAATGAGAGGTGTGTAGATGGTAGTGGTGTTAATGAGATGTGTGTAGCTGGTAGTGGTGTTAATGAGAGGTGGTCATGTAGCTGGTAGTGGTGTTAATGAGAGGTGTGTAGTTGGTAGTAGTGTTTATGAGAGGTGTTCATGTAGCTGGTAGTGGTGTTAATGAGAAGTGTTCATGTAGCTGGTAGTGGTGTTAATGAGAGGTGTTCATGTAGCTGGTAGTGGTGTTAATGAGAGGTGTTCATGTAGCTGGTAGTGGTGTTAATGAGAGGTGTGTAGCTGGTAGTGGTGTTAATGAGAGGTGTTCATGTAGTTGGTAGTGGTGTTAATGAGAGGTGTGTAGCTGGTAGTAGTGTTAATGAGAGGTGTTCATGTAGCTGGTAGTGGTGTTAATGAGAGGTGTTCATGTAGTTGGTAGTAGTGTTAATGAGAGGTGGTCATGTAGTTGGTAGTGGTGTTAATGAGAGGTGGTCATGTAGTTGGTAGTAGTGTTAATGAGAGGTGGTCATGTAGTTGGTAGTGGTGTTAATGAGAGGTGGTCATGTAGTTGGTAGTGGTGTTAATGAGAGGTGGTCATGTAGCTGGTAGTAGTGTTAATGAGAGGTGTTCATGTAGTTGGTAGTGGTGTTAATGAGAGGTGGTCATGTAGTTGGTAGTAGTGTTAATGAGAGGTGTTCATGTAGCTGGTAGTGGTGTTAATGAGAGCTGGTCATGTAGTTGGTAGTAGTGTTAATGAGAGGTGGTCATGTAGTTGGTAGTGGTGTTAATGAGAGGTGTTCATGTAGCTGGTAGTGGTGTTAATGAGAGGTGTTCATGTAGTTGGTAGTGGTGTTAATGAGAGGTGTTCATGTAGTTGGTAGTGGTGTTAATGAGAGGTGTGTAGCTGGTAGTGGTGTTAATGAGAGGTGTGTAGCTGGTAGTGGTGTTAATGAGAGGTGGTCATGTAGCTGGTAGGAGTGTTAATGAGAGGTGTTCATGTAGTTGGTAGTGGTGTTAATGAGAGGTGTTCATGTAGCTGGTAGTAGTGTTAATGAGAGGTGTGTAGCTGGTAGTGGTGTTAATGAGAGGTGTTCATGTAGCTGGTAGTGGTGTTAATGAGAGGTGTTCATGTGTGTTGGTAGTGGTGTTAATGAGAGGTGTTCATGTAGCTGGTAGTGGTGTTAATGAGAGGTGTTCATGTAGGTGGTAGTAGTGTTAATGAGAGGTGGTCATGTAGCTGGTAGTAGTGTTAATGAGAGGTGGTCATGTAGTTGGTAGTGGTGTTAATGAGAGGTGGTCATGTAGTTGGTAGTGGTGTTAATGAGAGGTGTTCATGTAGTTGGTAGTGGTGTTAATGAGAGGTGTGTAGCTGGTAGTGGTGTTAATGAGAGGTGTTCATGTAGCTGGTAGTGGTGTTAATGAGAGGTGTGTAGCTGGTAGTGGTGTTAATGAGAGGTGTGTTGCTGGTAGTGGTGTTAATGAGAGGTGTGTTGCTGGTAGTAGTGTTAATGAGAGGTGGTCATAGGTCTATGCGTGTGTGTGCACGTGTGTGTGTGTTTATGTGTGTGTGTGTGGGTGTGTATGTATGATGTATGTGTGTGTATGTGTGTGTATATGTACTGTGTGTAGGTGTGTGTATGTGTGTGTGTGTGTGTGCGCGTTTGAGGGCCCATGTGTGTGTGTGTATGTGTGTCTGTGGATGTGTGTGTGTCTGTAAGTGTACTGTGTGTGTGTGCGTGCGTGTGTGTATACTGTACTGTGTGTATGTGTTTTGTCTGTGTTTGTGTGTGTGTGTGTGTTTTGTCTGTGTTTGTGTTTGTGTGTGTGTGTGTGTGTGTGTGTGTGTGTGTGTTATACTGTACTCTAGCTTATCTCTAGTTCCTCCCATTCAAACAGCCCTCGTGAACTATGAACCCAGGCTGTAAGCAGAGAACGCCACGGACGCCATCAGCTCGGTAGCAGCAGTGTTTGACTACGGCTACTGTTTTGCTCAGTACAGTTAAAAGCAGATGCATGTTATTATTCAAAACATGTCACATTTAAATGGACACACACACACGCACACGCACACACACACACACACACACGCACACACGCACACACACACACACCAGACATAAACACCATTCTGTGGCCAGAGGAAGATTTGCATGGCAGCAGAGGAAAAATACCCCCCAGTCCTAGATCCTACCAGGACTCTGGAACAGCACCAGACTGTTAAGAACAACTGTGTAGAACCATAGAACTATTTATAATAACAGAAGAACCCTGTGGAAGGTTCTATATTGTATAGATCCCCTTTCCTGTCAGAAAAAAAAACTTGGCTTCCAAACAGCACCTTATGGAGCTGGAAATAGTTATTTTTGTGGAACCGCAAGGTTCTCTATGAACCCTTTTTTAGCCGGGTTCTTCTGTGGTAGTGGAGGTGGTTCAGAGTTATTACTTCTCGTAAGTCGGTTTGGATAATCTGCTAAATGACTGTTCAGCTGTGGTACTGTATATACTGTAGATATCTGGTTTTTGCAGCTGATGACTTAACTTCCATGATTGATCAGGGGACAGATGGCTACAGACTTTTACATATAGTCAGCAGGACTAGTCAAGAGGGATTCAAACCGACAACCTTCCCTGTGACCAGAATGGAGTACGCTGAGGTGGTGGGGTGGGATTCAAACCAACAACCTTCCCTATGACCAGAATGGAGTACGCTGAGGTGGTGGGGTGGGATTCAAACCAACAACCTTCCCTATGACCAGAATGGAGTACGCTGAGGTGGTGGGGTGGGATTCAAACCAACAACCTTCCCTATGACCAGAGAGGAGTACCCTGACGTGGTGGGGTGGGATTCAAACCAACAACCTTCCTTATGACCAGAATGGAGTACGCTGATGTGGTGGGGTGGGATTCAAACCAACAACCTTCCTTATGACCAGAATGGAGTACGCTGAGGTGGTGGGGTGGGATTCAAACCAACAACCTTCCCTAAGACCAGAGAGGAGTACAGCAACTTTGTTACAGTAGGGAGGACAGGTCATAAGTGAGTAAAGGTCAAGTCAGACACACAGTCAGACAAAGTAAACAACTTTATGGGGAAGTTTTTGTTGTGACACCATGTATAAGACCATGACACAAGACACAAGACAAGGGCAGTAACAGTAACAGTACAAAAAGCAGTGAAGTCAGGTCACTGAAGTGTAAACCTCATACAGTATGTGTTGACGACTGGGAACCTTATTCCCTAACTGTAACTGCCTTGTAATGTAATTTGTATGTCGTAATTGCCTTGTATTTTGTATGTATTGCATTTTGTATGTCGCTCTTTCTTCCTTTTTATGTGTTATTTGTATTGTAAAGCGCTTTGTGCATTCGTGCTGTGAAAGGCGCTATATAAATAAAACTTACTTACTTACTTACTAAGTGCTGAGCATCTAGGCTGAATCTAGGCCAGCCGTGATGATAAAGACTTGGTCCAGTGATAGTAGTTTGGTGATAAAACTGTGTCCCGTCTGCAGGAAAACAAGGCGGATCTCAAGGCCATCATGGCTCAATTAAACAGCGTCGTTAAACAGGCCGACCTCCCCTCAAAGACCGCCCTGCACCCCTCCCTCTCCACCAGACCTCCCATCCAACTCAAGAAGCCCATCCTGGAAAACAGCCTGTCGGGCAACGCCATCTCATCCCAACCCATGCCGCCCAAACCGAGCTTCCTGAAGAACAGCGTTTCCACCAAGAGCGCCCCGGAGGTGCGGGAGCTCCCCAAGACCAAGGCGCTGGCCGGCAAGTTCTCGAACCCCAGCCAAGAAGACGTCAAGCCCTCGTTCGTCAAACAGTTTCCCTTCAACCACTCCTCCGCGTCCTCCCAGGAGGCAGAGGCCAAGAGTTTTGCGCCCAGACCCCCCTTCCACAAGCCCCTCCTCAGCGCCACCCATCCAGAGAGCAGGCCAGCCTTCCCGAAGCCCCTCCCAGCCTCCGTCCCCAAGCCCCTCTCTATAGGAACCACCGTGCCCCCCTGGGTGAAGGATGATGGGGGGGGCTCCCCTTCCAGCCCCCCTCCCAAGATGCCCACCCACCAGAAACCCAGCAACATCTTCATCAAGATGCGGCTGCAGGATGAGGACGGCGAAGGAGGAGGGGCTACGACAGACCCCTCCTCCAGACCCTTCCCAAGCCCCGCCCCCAAACCCTCCAACTTCAGGACTGCTCAGGAAATGTTTAGCAAGGACGTCCCATCAGACGACTCAGGGGGGAGGGGGGAGGGACTTCCCCTCACCCCCCCTGCCAGCTCCCCACCTCCCAGACCACCAGCCAGTAAGAAGCCCAGCTTTGTGAGGAAGCCGCTTGGCTCTCCCTCCCCGACGGGGGAGGAGGGTAACGCTGACCACCCCTCTGCTCCTAAGAGGAACACCCTCCCTAACATCTGGGCGCTGGGAAACGCCCCCGCCAAACCCAACCGGCCTCCCAGGGTCAATCTGGAAATCTTCAGGAGAAGCAGCGAGGCCAGCAGTGATGGTAGGAGTGTGTCTGTGTGTCTGTCTGTCTGTCTGTGTGTCTGTCTGTCTGTCTGTCTGCCTGTCTGTCTGTCTGTGTGTCTGTCTGTCTGTCTGTCTGTCTGCCTGTCTGTCTGTCTGTCTGTCTGTCTGTCTGTCTGTCTATCAACAGAACTACAGTAAAGAAGGTGTTAAGAGTGGTTTGGTATTCAGCATCATAAGCCCTGTGATAAAGTTATTTACAGTCAACAGTGGTCCATATCAACATGTAAACAGCTGCACTCTTGTAGCCTCATGAGACCATCCTGATTTACCTCACATTCTGTTTCCCTCGCAAATCAGTTACTCTCCATAGAGGTCCCTTTGTGCCAGATCAGAAAACGATCTTACCAATCAGCGTTGGTTCTGAGGAATTTAAAATGCAAACATCTATGATGGGTGGGTTTAGGTGTGACGACAGCTAGGAGTAGCTGAAAACATGGTTCATCCAATCACCTGCCAATTATTTTGGAAAGTGCCTGCCCTTTTCCAAACATTTTCCAACAAGCTACTGTGCATGGTCGGTGTAGCACCCACTTCACACTGCTAATGAGGGATGAGCTGTTCTGTTTGCCACAGACAGTAACTAGAACGGTATAATTGTTATTATTGAATGCCTGAGCTTCTTACCGTTGGCTATGATGCACAATAGCTAGCTAGGCTATCGAGTTACTGTATAGCTAATATTGGTCAACTATGCCAGCTGGGTTAACATAGCTGGCTGGCTAATATTAGCTAGAATTACAGTACTTGCTTGGTAATAACTTATTTGAAGAGTTGTCTCGGGATCCACAGCAGCGAAAGAACGATTTTTCCCACTTATCTTCTAGTGTTATCTCTTGATGCAGGTTGTTTTGGTTTTATTTGTCCAGGTTTTAAGACATCTCTACCTGCTTTTTCTGTTAAAGTGGAAATGTGTCTCTTGAAAAAGCTACTGCTGTAAAGTAGGAGGCAGTATGTTCCCTCATTGAGCTGGGAAGTGTGATCCGTTTGAGTTTTATTTGTATAAATAAAACGTTTAATAAACGTGTAATAGTGTTTGAGGTTTTCACATGTAATCTTTGTATTCCAAACATGATGTAAAATGATGGTATTCTGGAAATTTTAACGGTTCAGTATAATTATATCGAATAACTTAAGTGATATACTGTAGGTGAAAACAGCTTTTCAAAGATGGCGCGGTCCTATAGGGCTTCACTTTAGATTTTGAATCCTGGGAGACTGCTTTTTTCTCCCGAGTTAAAATCGTCACGAATACAATGACGTCGAGCGTCGGGAATTACCACCTTGGGAATTCCCGAGTCCCAGTTGTCTTGAACGCAACATTAGCTGTGCCATGAGCAATGAGCACTTATCTCTCAAGAGTGCACAGTCTGTCTACATGTTTATACGGGCCGTTGAATATGATCATAATAGCATTATAGGGCTTATGATGCCAATACCAAACTAGTCCTTTAAAGATGAATTGGAGAAACGTGTCAGTGTAAAGCTTTACTGTAAAACGTCCGGAGCTCATTTTGAGCTTTTCACGAA
>NC_140263.1:4327008-4337933 GCF_949987555.1 Borostomias antarcticus | reverse complement strand
TCCTGAGGGGAACTCCGGTAAGTATCCATTTTACATTCTGGAACATTCCGCGAGAATGCTTACTTTGACCTAGTCTGCTCACTGGATGTAGGTTTTGAGGATAAGCCTTGTCATTAGTTTAATACTGCCCAAATCAGTGGATATGGAAGATTTTCTGGGCTTAATCAGATTCAATTCAGACTACGTGAAACAACCACCTAGCATCCACTCTGCTCAAGACAATTGTGATTGGTTTAAAAAAAAGAAAGAAGAGTTTTCCCACCTATCTGAGTGGTAATGAGAGCCGGCAGATCTTTCTCCAGCTCTCACACAACATGAACAAAGTGTGGAGATAGATCAGGCTATGCAAGACTAAGTTAGACATAGCCTCTGCATTTTCAGTTTTCAAAAGATCTCTGTGTCTTTCAGGTAGAAAGTCTGGAGTTAAAGATGCTTTGTGCGCCGTCTAAGGTGGGACACCTGAGTCGTTCTTTGTTTTTGATTCATTTCCTGGTCTCCTCCCTCTCTTTGATGTGCTAGACCAATCAGCTGACCAGGAAATCTATGACGACATTGAAACCCCTGAATTTCCCCCGCCCCCTCCAGCTAGCAGGTGAGCAAAGTGTCCTTACTGTCCTTACTGACTGTCCTTACTGTCCTCTTAAAGCTGCTGCAGGTACAACAGCCTCGACCGTATACGCAGCTGAATGGAACTTAGTTTTGGGACTGCAAATTTGAAATGTTGAAAGATCTTTAACCTGTCAAATCTTATGGAAGGACTCACAGAGACAAATGCTCTAAAACTATTGCACTTTTTACAACTAATTGTTGTATGTCTCTTTCTCTCCTCCCCCATCCTCCCTCATCCCTTCTCCTCCCCCCCCCCAGCCTCCCCCAGCTGAGACCCAACCTCCGCAGGATGGAGGAGATGGACCCCAAGAAACTCAAGAAGTTTGAGAAGGAGGAGAAGGAGTTCAGGAAGAAGTTCAAAGTTGGTGTCTCTCCTAACCTATATCTGATATCTTAGTTTGTCTGATCTCAGTGGGTCAGTGGTGAGGTTCCTCCAGGTTCTGATCTTAGTGGGTCAGTGGTGAGGTTCCTCCAGGTTCTGATCTTAGTGGGTCAGTGGTGAGGTTCCTCCAGGTTCTGATCTTAGTGGGTCAGTGTTGAGGTGCCTCCAGGTTCTGATCTTAGTGGGTCAGTGGTGAGGTGCCTCCAGGTTCTGATCTTAGCGGGTCAGTGGTGAGGTGCCTCCAGGTTCTGATCTCAGTGGGTCAGTGGTGAGGTTCCTCCAGGTTCTGATCTTAGTGGGTCAGTGGTGAGGTGCCTCCAGGTTCTGATCTTAGTGGGTCAATGGTGAGGTTCCTCCAGGTTCTGATCTTAGTGGGTCAGTGGTGAGGTTCCTCCAGGTTCTGATCTTAGTGGATCAGTGGTGAGGTTCCTCCAGGTTCTGATCGTAGTGGGTCAGTGGTGAGGTTCCTCCAGGTTCTGATCTTAGTGGGTCAGTGGTGAGGTTCCTCCAGGTTCTGATCTTAGCGGGTCAGTGGTGAGGTTCCTCCAGGTTCTGATCTTAGTGGATCAGTGGTGAGGTTCCTCCAGGTTCTGATCTTAGTGGGTCAGTGGTGAGGTTCCTCCAGGTTCTGATCTCAGTGGGTCAGTGGTGAGGTTCCTCCAGGTTCTCAGCCTCCTTCTCCTCTCCCGTCCTCCCCCAGTTCGAGGGCAACATCGTGGTGCTGTACCAGGTGACCATCGTATCCTCTCTGTCCAATAAGAAGTGGGGCGGTAAAGACCTGCAGCTGACCCCAGGCGATAAGCTGGACGTCATAGTCAAGGCCGTCGACAACAAGCTTGTCTGCCGCAACAACGAGGGCAAGTGTGAGTGTCTACGGCCCCGTCCACAACCTACACCTAGGCCCTGCTCCCTAACCCTACTCCCTAACTCCTACTTCCTAAACCCCTACTCCCTAACCCCTGCTTCCTAAGCCCTACTCTCTAGCCCCTACTTCCTAACCCCTACTCCCTAACCCCTACTTCCTAACCCCTACTCCCTAACCCCTATTTCCTAAGCCCTACTCTCTAGCCCCTACTTCTTAACCCCTACTCCCTAACCCCTACTTCCTAAGCCCTACTCCCTAACCCCTACTTCCTAACCCCCTACTCCTTAACTCATACACCCTAGCCCCTACTTCCTAACCCCTACTCCCCAGCCCCTACTTCCTAAACCCCTACTCCCTAACCCCTACTTCCTAAGCCCTACTCTCTAGCCCCTACTTCCTAACCCCTACTTCCTAACCCCCTACTCCTTAACTCATACACCCTAGCCCCTACTTCCTAACCCCTACTCCCTAAACCCTACTCCCTTGCCCCCTAACCCCTACTCCCTAGCCCCTACTTCCTAACCACCTACTTCCTGGACCCTACTTCTAATCCCTTTCTTCCTATCCCCTAAAACCCAGGGCTTTTCCCGCCAAGAAATCCTAAAGTTGCTGATCTAACATTTTCCTCTTTTTCTCCTCAGTCGGCTACGTCCAGACCAGCAACATTGTTGTGGAGTAAGTACAACAAAACACACACACACACACACACGCACACACACACACACACACACACACACACACACACACACACACACACACACACACACAATTTGGCAAATACCATTTCCAACTACAGAGTATGTCATGTCATGGGTAATATCAATGATCTGTTCTCTGCTCCTCTCCCACAGGGATGCTGATATCTATGACGACATTGGAGATGGTACGTTCCTATTTACTTGACAATAATGATAATTTCCTTATCACATTAGTATTATTATTATTATTATTATTATTATTATTATTACTACTACTACATTGTCTTATCATTCATCATGTTCAGTCACAGTTCTGTGTACTATCTATTAACCTTCATGAATTTTCCAGGTTGCATTTATGACAACGACTGAAATCTCCAGCGACCTGCAGCGAGCTTGTGAATCTAGTTTGTTTATTTGTTTTTTTTATCCATAATCTTTATCTTATTTATTCTGAATGGTTATTGTAGGGTGGCATGTGCTCAAATGAATAAGAGTGTTGCACACATTCATCAATAAAATTACATGCTCAACAATTAGTTCAACAATGTGCATTTCATAGCATCTACACTGTTATATTTCTACATGTTTTATATTTAAGCCTGTGTAATGAGCTCCTTCCTATGAGTGATCATTGGAAGGGCAAAATATCATCATGGCGTATGTTTTGCCACTTGAATGCGTTTTTGCTGTAAATAAAGCTAATTGAAATACATAATAGTGTTGTTCTATTGTTTTATATTTCTTATTTATGATGGTATATTAAACAGCATAACATGGGGGATTTAGACACCTTATTCGGTGAATGTGTGTGTGTAAAAACCTGGCAACCCTGATAGTAAAAGAACGTGAGCTCGCCAGATGATCTCGCGAGGTTACATTCCAGCCTAGCACCTTCAACTGATCTCGCGTGGTTACATTCCAGCCTAGCACCTTCAACTGATCTCGCGTGGTTACATTCCAGCCTAGCACCTTCAACTGATCTCGCGTGATTACATTCCAGCCTAGCACCTTCAACTGATCTCGCGAGATTACATTCCAGCCTAGCACCTTCAACTGATCTCGCGTGGTTACATTCCAGCCTAGCACCTTCAACTGATCTCGCGAGGTTACATTCCAGCCTAGCACCTTCAACTGATCTCGCGAGGTTACATTCCAGCCTAGCACCTTCAACTGATCTCGCGAGGTTACATTCCAGCCTAGCACCTTCAACTGATCTCGCGAGGTTACATTCCAGCCTAGCACCTTCAACTGATCTCGCGAGATTACATTCCAGCCTAGCACCTTCAACTGACCATCAAAATGGTTCCCCCCGTAGCAGTGTCACCACTTATCAAGGTAAATCTTTCCTTTAGTTTGATTTAAGGGTCTGACAAGTCCCTAAGAACTGAATCCTTTAATAGATGTATAGCTTTGAAGCGTATATGAAGCTAACTAGCTAGCCCTAGCATGCTAACGTGGCTAAGCTGTGAATGACATTGACGTTAGCCGTTAGCTTAGCATGGGACAATAACAGCTGATATAACAGTAAACACTATTAGAATCACCTTTGCAGCTTTGGGTTAAGTTTATACGTTAGCTTCTTCACCCTAATTGTCCCACACGAGCTTCCGTTAAGCTAATGTTTGGCTTTTTCCTATCCTCACATCCATAGCCAGCTAGTTATACATTATGAGGAATCCAACTTACATTACATTACAGTCATTTAGCAGACGCTTTTATCCAAAGCGACTAACAATAATTGCATTTAACGTAGGAAGTCAGTGTACTACTACTCACCAGAACTCACAAGTGCATCTTCTCTCTAAAACAAGTGACTAAGAGCATCATCTAGTGCTGAAGGCAAAGTGCAAGAATAGCAATCTAAAGTAACATCTAACATCATAACATCTAACTTAACATTACCAATTGACTTCCTGTGTTTTCCAGACTGCCAGGTGGTCAGCCCTGCTGGTTGGCATGTTATACGGCAAACAGAGGTTTGGTAAGTGAATAGACCAGCTTGGTCGAAGGTTTATCCTCTCCATAACCAGTGCTGGAACATGTACATTGAATTATTGTAGTCGCTTGTGCTTACAGTATCTTATCAGTACTTATCAGTTCCTCATTCCTGCCCTAGGTATGCAGCTAGACATTAAACTGGCACTTTACTATCCGTAGTCTAAATGGTAAATGGACTGCACTTATATAGCGCTTTTCCACCTTAGCGGTACTCAAAGCGCTTTACAATGGCCTCTCATTCACCCATTCACACACACATTCACACACCAATGGCGGTAGCTGCCATGCAAGGCGCTAACCTGCTCATTGGGAGCAATTTTGGGGTTAGGTGTCTTGCTCAAGGACACTTCGACATGTGGACAGTCGGAGCCGGGATTCGAACCGCTGACCCTTCGATCACTGAACGACCCACTCTACCAACTGAGCTACAGCCGCCCCAATAGTCTAGAATAGTTTATCTACACTAGCTACTGTAGCTGTGTTCACCCAGCGTTGTTGTGGTGCCCTCTAGGTTATATTGTGGTAGGTGAAGCTAAAACTTCCTGTGCAAGACAGACTTCCTGTTTTGAAGGGTATATTTATATAAGCCAACCCTTGCACCCTGGCGTCTTCCAGAGTACCTGAAGCCGATCGCAGAGGACGAGAGAAGGATGGAGGAGGCTGAGAAGAAGGTCAGAGAGGAGCAAGAGCGCATCGCCAAACAGCTGGCTGAGGGTGAATACACTCGAGAGACACACACACACACACACACACACACACACACACACACACACACAGAGCTTCACCGAGGAGACACACACTAGAGACACACACACAGCTACACTATGGAGACACACACACACCAGAGCTACACCTGGGATGCACACACACAAACACCCAGACACACCAGAGACATACACACAGCTACACCAATGACACATACACACACATTCAAGACAGACACTTGCTGAGTATCACATGAAGGTATATGTATACCCACTCAAAATGTGATGGTTTGAATGTCTTACGTATCCTACACAAGAGGTTCTGTTTGTAATTTCACATCAACTGTATATATCATTATCTCCTGGAGCTTGCTCCATCGCCTTGTTGAGAGGGGTCAGGGAAGAATTTTTACAGCTCACTTATCTGGCCCCTGGGTGATTACTGTTTTTTTTGCTTCCCTCTGGAATATGTAGAGAGTGGGTCGTATGCCCACCTCCCTTGTTCTCTGTAAAGCGCATTGTGTTGCCTCTGGGTATGAAATGCGCTATACAAATAAAGCTTTGATTGATTGATTGATTGATTATCAGACTGTTAGTTTTGTATTAGCTATAAACCCTCGCAGGGCAGCTGAATGCTTGAACCAGTGGTTTCTAACTAGAATTGTCCTTCTTTTCACAGCCAACGAGGACACCATCCTTAAGTGAACTCCCTGGATCTGTCATGTTTCTTCTGCAATAAAACAGCACCATTTATTTTCATGTATTCTGAGTTCTTCTTTAATTGTGGTGATGGTGAATGTGTCCCACATACAGTAGGGCCGGACGACACTGGGCTACAAGATATGTACAGGCTATGTTCGAATTGTCACATTGCATTTACCTTGACCCATTTTGTGCTGAATTATGTTCAAATAACGTGTGGGAGTAAAGGTAGTTTGAGTTAGAAGGTGGGTTAGGTGAAGGAGCTTAAACCTGAGCAACCTGGGTCGAAGGTTAAAACGTGAGGAACTGGGGTCAAAGGTTAAAAAATGGAGGACAAAACTCATTCCTTCTCTGGTGAATTCTAACAGCCCATAACGTGGCTGCCAGTCAGCCTGCTCCAAGTGATCAAGGCTACAGTTATAAAATGCAGCCTCCAAAGTATGTTTTATCCACTAGCAACTCATGTAACATAACATGTAAAAAAACATGTCAAATAACATGTCTGTTGAATCACAAATTAAATGTTGGCTGTTGAAAACTGACTCCTCCAGGCCTCTGTAGGTACCTTCCAGAACCTACTGTTTATATTTGATAATGAATGATGAAAGGTTAGTAGATAGGCTACTTTGTGCTCAAAATGAATGGTTTGCCCAACTGTCAACTTTGGAGTTTGTGCGTGTCCGCCAGTGTGCTGTAGGTGTGCACCTCTGTGGGCGTGGCTGTTTGTGTGTGTGTGCCCTTCAGTAGTGACTGATGGGAGAAAGGTCTGGCTGTGTGTGTGTGTGTGTGTGTGTGTGTGTGTGAGTGTGTGTGTGTGTGTGTGTGTGTGTCCTTTGACTGGCTGTAATCCCGTCTGCTCCACTTTAGCTCCAATCCCAGGATTCAGGTCAGAGGCCAATAGTAGACTGCTGAGTGAACACTTGCTGCTCTCCTCTCCTCCTTCTCCTATCCCTCCTCTCTCCTACTCATGCCCCTCCTCCCCCAGACATCTTGTGTAAGTCTCCTCACCTGGTACTCGTCTGGTACTGTGTACTGGGTGATAACTAGTCACAAGTGTGTATAACTTTGTTCTGAACTACTACCCTTTCAACTGTGAAACAAGCAGAGCAAGACCTCAGTAATAGTTGAGGTGCGTCAGGTTGGTTGGTCATTGGGTCAGACAGACAGACAGACGGGTCAGGAGACATCCTGAGCAGAGGATATGTAGGGGTGGGACGTCTGCCCACCTCCCTTTTTCTCTGTAAAGCGTATTGTGTTGCCTCTGGGTATGAAACGCGCTATACAAATAAAGCTTTGATTGATTGATTGATTGAGAGGAGGTGTCCAGACAGACGGGTCAGGAGCAGAGGAGGATGTCCAGGCCACGGCGCTCCTGTGCAGCTGTGTGCTGCCTCTGCTCAGCCCACGGGTGTACTGGTCAACCTTGTCGCGTAATCCTGCTGGATCCGTGTCGCCCAGAGATGGTGGAAAGTGCTGAGTGGGTTAGTGTCGGTTAAGAGGCTTTAACCGCTGGTGACTCACCGATCCTGCCGGAGGACTTATCGGAAAGAAGTAGTCAAACAGCCACACGTAGCATGTAGTCCAGCGTTTCTCAACTGGTGGGTCGCGACCCAAAGGTGGGCCGCGGAGCCGTTTTGATTGGGTCGCGGCCTCGTGGGCGGTTTCCCATTTTCTTTTATTTTTTTTTAAGGGATTTTAAATTTATATATATTTATAGAGAAAATGTTGGGTTTTTATTTTGCAGGACACACAATTCAATAATTTCAATAATTTATTTACGAGACATGACGGGAAGTGGGCTAACCTTAGCGTGGGACAATGTTGTGTTATGTGTCACAGACTTTTTCTATTTTTGTGGAATAAATTTGAGTGCTGTGGAATAAATTTGGGTCACGACTTCATGATAAGGAAAAATGTGGGGATGTTGAGAACCACTGATGTAGTCGACTTAGCTGTATGTTGTAGCATAGCATTGCTGTACACATACAGTATGTACATCCACTGTACTGTTCATCACCAGGTAGTGAAGCTATTACAGTATACGCTAAAACTCTTTATAAAAATACATTTTCTTTATTGGGGTCATTGTTGACAGGTTTAAGCTGAATTATACTGGCTGTACATCAAGCTAGATTTTAGATATATTTCTTCAGCAGCGAATGATGGAATAAAAAGCACATTGTCTCTATCTGAGTGTGATGTTTTATTACACAGATAGACCCGTAAATCCTCCTAATTTTTACTTATGCTGTTGCGAGTCATGTATTAACAAAAGTGTTCAGAATAATGAAAAATGTCATTTTGAATCAAGGATTGGAAAGACGCAAAAATGATCAATTTCACTAACATTTTTACAAATATCGTTCAGCCTTTCACTACTAGGAAGGTCGGTGCTGACAGGACAAGTACAGCACATCTTTAGAGGAAAATAATCTATAATTCTACAAAAAAAAGAATGTAAAATACTTTGTATTTACATGAAGGGAATATTTACAATTCATCTCATCTACAGTTGCTCCAGTCAAAGACCCTTCTGCCCCAGTCTAGGACGTAACTGCCCCTGTGCCCCGTTCACCTGCCCCAGTCTAGGGCGTAGCTGCCCCTGTGCCCCGTTCACCAGGCCAGATGACAGAGCAGCGCCAGAGAGAGCCGTCCCAGCAAACACACAACGTCAGGGAGACGTTCAGATCATGTCTTAATAACGTCCGTCGGTCCTGAACCCCGTTTGTACGTCTGCTGGACCCCTCGATATTCAATCGCCTGGCTTGGACCCCTCTAAGACGTCTGTGGACGTGCAGAACGGGTTCAATATCTGAACGACTAAAAAAACGTTCTTTCTGGCTCCTAATTGGATGTCTTTGGACGTCCGAAAAAGACATCTAAAAGACATATTTTAGACGTGTCTTTGCTCAGTGGGGTGTCCAGGGCTCTGCCGGAAACAGGCCTCTGACAGCACGAGCACAGGAAGGCCACTTTCTGACCGCTGACAGCTTTCTGATGGACCACCACTCCCTCAAGGGGCCAAGTCATAGAAATCTTGCTATATTTGTATATTATTGTATTCATCATTGATCTTTTTACACTAGGAAGACTCACCTTCAAAAATAACACCATGAACATGACAAACATAGAACACTTAGGGAATAGTGTGCTTAAGGGGGTTTTCAGGGTCAATTAAACATTGAATATTACCCACCACTCTGGTAGATCTGATTGGAACAGTGGGGGGGACATATCAACCCCCCTGCCATACATTAGTACAGTATTATACTATATTATATACCCCACGACATCCACCCCCCACCAAACCCCTGCCCTAAATTAGTACAGCATACCATACTATACACCCCACCCACATATACCCAGGCTAAACATGTTAGCGCTCGTTACCAGACAAACAATAAATATATATATCCATATAACAAACATAAATAACTGTAAGAAATCACAATGTATTAAAGAGCCTTCCTGATGTCCATACCGAGTACCATGGCATGTTCCACACACATTTAAACACAAATGTTCTACTACGAGAGTTTTTACAAGTTTGTGATGGTACTGCACATACAAATATACAGACGTGACTCCGGTGAGATGCACACACGCTACACATGCCTTCTACACGCCTTGTACACTCCCCGTCCTCAGAACACAGGCGGTGTTCGGAATCACTCCCTATTCACTATATAGTGCACTATATAGGGCGTCAGCCATTTTGTTTGTAGTGTCCGAATTCTCCACGGAATTTTCGTTCCCTATATAGTCCACTATTTATTACCCACAATTCACCTTGATTTGCAGGGAACAGCGCATGTACCCTACATTTTCTCCGTTCCCTAGGTAGTTCACTACATGGTGAACCCTATATAGGGAATAGGGAGTGAGGGAACGAGGGAGCGATTCCGAACACATGGCGAAGAAGGTGATTGGTTGAAATAGAGATCTAAGAATGTGGATTTTAGCGAATGGGACGGTGAGCGGACATACGTGTGATTCCCCTGCTCAGGCGAGGGCCGGCGCTAGGTGCAGTGGCCACGACAAGCCACAAGGGGCACTGTAGGTTACTCAGGCATCTAGAAAGAGCGCTCTCTCTGTCTCCCTCTCTCCCTCTTATCTGTGTCTCTGTCCCCTTAACCCCCCCTCCCCCTCCTGTCTCTCTCAGGTTGTAGCGCTGTTGTCCAATGAGACGGCGCCGTCCTGAGGTGTGTGTCGGCTGAGGCCTCGTCTATGCGACCGAGCGGCCGCGGTGTCGTCCAGAAGTCAAGCGTGTCCACGCATGCGTGTGTGTGTGTGTGTGTGCGTCCGTGCATGAGCGCGTGTGTGTGCACCTCGAGCATAGGGAGCACGTTGTTGATCCTCCGCTGCCGGGGGAAACGTTGGTACTTGGCCTCAGGACCAATCACAACACAGGAAGTTGGTAGGTAGGAGGCAGGGGTACCAGGGCATGTGACGCTCAACATCCACATGAAAACAAAAAACAAATAAACAAGTATTTTTGGTCACAATTTGAAATGCGTGTTGATGTGCATCGGCTGTGGATGTACTTGTGAGTGGGCTCTGTTCGTCTCGTCCATATGTACTTTGGAGGCCGTCTGTATGTGGTGTTCTTGGATGTTGTTGTACAGTAGAGGATATGTCCTGTATAGTAAGTAGTACAGTAGAGTACAGTATATGTCCTGCGTGTGTGATGAGGTTTTTAACTGTTTGAGGAGAGGCCGAAGACATTTTTTCAGCCTTCCGCCAAATAAAGTTGTATTCTATCATCTAATCTATGACCATTGAGTTGCAAAGGGGGCAGATCTCAGCCAAAGCTGGTCTGATAGATCTCCAGCTTGCGGACGCGGTTCGGAGAACGCGTCTAGGACCTCACTTCTTCTTCCCGCCTTTCTTGGCGGCCTCCATGGCGGCCTTCTGCTCCTCCAGGATCTTCTGCTGGGCCTCGTACTCCTCCTGGCGCGCCTTCC
>NC_140263.1:4302008-4319508 GCF_949987555.1 Borostomias antarcticus | reverse complement strand
AGATGTTACACATACAGGAAGGTGGGCTGATGACTGGGTGAGATGTTATATGTGTGTGTGTGTGTGTGTGTGTGTGTGTGCTGAGGTCATACCAGGATCTGCTGTAGCTCCTCCTCCTCGCAGTCACACGGCTCTCGGTCGAAATACTCTCTGGTTTTCTAGGAGCGGACGACACAAAAACAAAAACAAAAACAAAAACACAAAAACAAAACCTTGTGATGCGGTTCACCATGTTATGAGTGGATGAGGGGGATGATGGAGAGGTTGGATGGGGGGGAGAGGAGAGGCGGGGTGAAGGAGAGAAGGGATGAGGAAGAGGAGAAGAGGAAGAAGAGGAGAAGGAGGATAGAGAGGAGGAAAGAGAGGAGGAGGAGGAGGAAAGAGAGGGGAGGAGGAGGAAAGGAGTGTGTGTGTGTGATGTGAGTGAGTGAGTGTGTGTGTGTGTGTGTGTGTGTGTGTGTGTGTGTGATGTAATTGAGAGAGTGTGTGTGTGTGTGATGTAAGTGAGAGAGAGAGAGTGTGTGTGTGTGTGATGTAAGTGAGAGAGTGTGTGTGTGTGTGTGTGTGTGTGTGATGTAAGTGAGAGAGTGTGCGTGTGTGTGATGTAAGTGAGAGAGAGAGAGTGTGTGTGTGTGTGTGTGTGTGTGTGTGTGTGTGCGAGTCTCTCACTAGAATGTCCTGTATCTCGTCATCCCGACACTTGACGTGGTAGAGCACCATGTCCTGGGCGATGTCCTTCCGGTTCTCCATGCGGTTCATCTTGTCATAGGTGTCGGTGTTGAGCGCTGACCAGCCCAGGAACTGAGTCAGAGCCTGGGGGGGGGGGACAACATGTGACCCTGTCAGACTGGCTAAGCTGGGCAGTTCGTCAGCCAGTTGTTAATTAATTAGTTAATTAGATAATTAGTCAGTTAGGTAGACAGCTAGTACAGTAGCTAGTTAGCTATTTACAGTAGTTAGAAATGTGTTAGTTTGTTAGGTAGGTTGTAAGTTAGTCCTGCTGCCTAGTTAACCTCCATGATAGTTAGTAACTTAGTTAAACAGATAGTTAGGTACCCAGATTGCAAGCGGATCTGGGCCATATACAGGCCAGATCTGGCCCTTGTGGCTTAGTTCCGGCCCATATATGGCCCAGATCCGCTTGCTATCTGGGTAGTCGGAAGTTCACCTCCATGAGCTGTTCATCCTGCTCATCGAACGGCTTCCCATCCTTCCTGTTGTAAAAAGTGGCCACGCCCACGATCTCTTCCTTCTTGTTGACGATTGGCAGAGACAGTACGTTCTTTATGGTCCAACCACTAGCGTCCAAGGCCTCACTCTGACTCATGGGGAAAAAAGGATGTCATGGTTTCATTACTAAGTGTTATACTGTAAATACTATAGTAAAGCATAATAATAATACTAATAATATGCGTTATACTGTAAATACTATAGTATAAGTGTTATATTGTAAATACTATAGTATAACATAATAGTAGTTATAAATTGTCACAATTAATATTTATTAAAGGTATAATATGTTATATGTGGATTAACTTATATTATTATACATCCATAGGGCTTTGCGAAGGCTGAAGAGTAAAAATATTGCTTTTCCATAGAAAATAATATTTTGTCTGAAATTATTACATTATGAAATTTTGACAGTGCATTCTCTGGCATTTTGGCAACCAATACATTGTGTTGTTGCAGTTCTTATCTTTAGACACTAGATGGGGGAAATAATCCACATATAACATATTATACCTTTAATATTTTACCTTAAAATGGAACATATCCTCTGCTGGTGCATTCATAATGTTGCAAATCTGGAGAATGACAGAATGCAGTTATGAAGAGCGTATGTGCCCAGCTTACATGAACTACTCTGGGGGGGTTAGGGTTAGGGTGTGTGTGTGTGTGGGGGGGGGGGGGGTAGGGTTAGGGTGTGTGTGTGGGGGGGGGGGGGGGGGTGTAGGGTTAGGGTGTGTGTGTGTGTGGGGGGGGGGAGGTTGAGGAAACTTACAAAGCCGCTCTCTGCTACATATGTAGGTAATCCACTCTCCAAAGCCCAGTGGTCTGAAGTAGGGTTCCTGATGGCCACAGACAGACAGACAGACAGACAGGCAGACAGGCAGACAGACATAGAGGCAGACAGACAGGCAGACATAGAGGTAGACAGACAGACAGACATAGAGGTAGACAGACAGGCAGACATAGAGGTAGACAGACCGGTAGACAGGTGGTCAGACATACAGACATGCAGACAGACAGATAGAGAGAAATATATATATATATAGAGAGAGAGAGAGAGAGAGAGGGAGACAGAGAGAGAGAGAGAGAGAGAGAGAGAGAAAGAGAGAGAGACAGAGAGAGAGAGAAAGAAAGAACGAGAGAGAGAGAGAGAGAGAGAGAGAGAGAGAGAGAGAGAGACAGGCAGACAGACAGACAGACAGACAGACAGGCAGGCAGACAGGTAAAGAGAGTGGTAAGCCGAAAGAGAGACAGGAGACAGAAAGACAGGTGGTCAGACAGACAGACAGACAGACACAATCAGGTAACCCAGCTGAATATAGACTTATTTGAATAACATTTATATGCTTCATTAACAGAGAGAGAGAGACAGACAGACAGACAGACAGAGAAACAGAGAAAGAAAAAGAGAGAAAGGGAGAGAAGGAGAGAGAGAGAGAGAGAGAGAGAGAGAGAGAGAGAGAGAGAGAGAGAGAGAGAGAGAAAGAAAGGGTATAACTCACGGTATGACTTTGATCTCCTCTTTTCCATGTAAAATATAGTCAATGACTTTGTAGAATATAACTTCCTACAGGATCACAAAGCATGGATGAGAACTGATGTACAGTATCGTCTACTGTACATGGCTTGATGAGTCTACCCTAGCCCAGGAATCAGGGACTAAATGATTTCATGAGTCGCAACACTGAAACAAGGTTCTACAGTATCTAGAACTATTTTAGGTTCTCTGCTTGTCCCTGTAGGGGAACCCTGTAAAAAAAACATTGTAAAAAATGTTTTGTTCCAGAACTACTTGCAGGGACAACTAAAGAACCCTTTTAGAACCCAGACTATATATATATATACTGTATAATCCCTTACAGAACATCTTCTTTTCTGAGAAGGTGAAGGGTGTAGGGCCTGGGGCGTGGGGGCAGTAACCAAAATGTTGCTGGTTCAAATACCCAAGCCTAGTAGGTGAAAGTGTAGTATATTTTTATACTGTATTATACTGTATTATATGTAAATGTGTTTGTCATGTGATTCCTGGTCTGAAGCCAGGACATATAAGCTCGCCGCCTCGTAAGAGAAAGTAGTAATGCCGAAGATTTGACCCATGTAAAGGCTTGCTCAATAAATTGATGATTCGACGTTTTTGGCCTCCTTGAAGTTCTGTTCCACAAGAAGATGATGCATTCGAAATACACTGCAAACGATTCCCAGATATGCCCTTGAGCACAAGCTGAATCTGAATCAGAAAATATTCTCACCTAAGTCAAGTCTAAGACTTAACCCTAATAACTCCTCTAGGTCACTCTGGATGCAAGCGTGTGCTAAATGACTAGAGTGTGCCCCCTCCACCAGGGGACCAGCGTAGAAACTAGAGGGGGTCAGGGTTAAAGGTTAGGTTAGGGTTAGGTTTACCCTGCCATCGGGGGTGACTGGACCGGAGTAGGGAGCCTGCTCGCCCATCAACACCGGCCAGATGTCAAAGAACTCCTGCAAAGACACAACCATAACACAATTACACACAACAACACAATTACACACAACAAAACAAACAACCAACCACACCATAACACAATTACACACAACAAAACAATTACACACAACAAAACAAACAACCAACCACACCATAACACAATTACACACAACAACAGAATTACACACAACAAAACAAACAACCACCCACACCATAACACAATTACACACACCAAAACACAATTACACACACCATAACACACAACCACCCACACCATAACACACAACCACACACACCATAACATATAGACACACACACCATAACACATAACCACACACACCACAATATACAACCACACACACCATAACACAATCACACAAACACACACACAATCACAACACACAATTACACACACACACAATTACACACACACAATCACAAACACAATAACACACAACCACACATACAACCGCAATATAACAATAACACATAATCACACATAAACAACTATAACACATGGTGTCACACACACACACACACATACACACACACACACACACACACACACACACGCTCATGGATGTAACAGCAGAGGGAGGTCTACCTTCTCCTTGGTCATGTCCAGAAGGCCTACGGAGTAGCGGTCACAGTTGAGGTAGGCCCTCACCGTGTACAGAGCCTTGTGGAACTGGCGTTCGATGTCCGTCAGCTCTTCAAACACTTTGTTGGCCGACCATAGCAGGAGCTGGAAAGACACACACACACACACACACACATACACACACACACACACACACACACACACACACACACACACACACAGACAACAGCCATTAATAACAGCAGGATTTAGTCAACATCAATACAAGTCATGTTACACCATGGGGGCCAAGATGACTTTTCCCGTACATAGACATACATGGGAAAAGAAACACAAGTTTTTTCCTGGCTATCACTCAAAGTAAAAAATAAAAAAACACACTCTAAATGATCAATGTTTAAATCATTGGGTCCATTTTTGTGCCAGCTAAAATAACGTTTGTCAAGTTATCACTCCCTCCCTCCCTTACTCCCGACAATGTTGGCCTGCATCTCTCTGTTGACAAGAGGCAGTATTCCCAGCACTCGAAAATCAAGAAAGACACCAAAATCAACCCACTGATCTCCATTGCACATGTAGAGTAGTGACTTGGTCTCTGACAAGGGTTTAGACAGACAGACGGACAGACAGACGGACAGACAGACAGACAGACAGACAGACAGACAGGCAGACAGACAGACAGGCAGACAGACAGACAGACAGACAGGTAGCCTCACCATTCCTTTACGCGTCTCACAGCTATGCAAGTAGTTCAGGTGGTAGATCTTCAAGTTCAAGGAGGCGACTTTGAGATACTTTAAAAAGAGCTGATAAACAACAAGAAGTGAGAACTGAATTAGTTCTACATACTATATACTAATACTAGATACAGATTACATAATAGATACTAATGCTACATACTACTAAATACTATACAGTACAGACTAATACTAGAACTAATGTAATCTAATGATTTTACATTGTGATTTTCTACTTGGTGTGGTCGGGCGGACGGACTGAACGGACAGAGACAGACAGACAGAAGCAGACAGACAGACACAAGCAGACAGACAGACACAAGCAGACAGACAGACAGACACAAGCAGACAGACAGACACAAGCAGACAGACAGACAGACACAAGCAGACAGACAGACAGACAGACAGACAGACAGACAGACAGACAGAAGCAGACAGACAGACAGACAGACAGACAGAAGCAGACAGACAGACACAAGCAGACAGACAGACACAAGCAGACAGACAGACAGACACAAGCAGACAGACAGACAGACACAAGCAGACAGACAGACAGACACAAGCAGACAGACAGACACACACAGACAGACAGACAGACAGACACAAGCAGACAGACAGACAGACAGAAGCAGACAGACAGACAGAAAGACACAAGCAGACAGACAGACAGACAGACAGACAGACACAAGCAGACAGACAGACACAAGCAGACAGACAGACAGACAGACAGACAGACAGACAGACAGACAGAAGCAGACAGACAGACACAAGCAGACAGACAGACAGACAGACACAAGCAGACAGACACAAGCAGACAGACAGACAGACACAAGCAGACAGACAGACAGACACAAGCAGACAGACAGACATAAGCAGACAGACAGACAGACACAAGCAGACAGACAGACAGACAGACACAAGCAGACAGACAGACACAAGCAGACAGACAGACACAAGCAGACAGACAGACAGACAGACAGACAGACAGACACAAGCAGACAGACAGACAGACAGACAGACAGACAGACAGAAGCAGACAGACAGACAGACAGACAGACAGAAGCAGACAGACAGACAGACAGACAGACAGACAGACAGACAGACAGACAGGCAGACTCACGTCCTCGTCCTCTGCAGTGAAGTGTGGCGCTGTGGTCTTGTTAAGCGCCATGATCACAGCGACCATGTCTTTGCCGTTCAAAATGGGCGCGGCCAGAATGCAGCGCGTCTTATACTCCATCAGGTCATCCACGAAGGAGCTGAAATGTGCGCACTAGAAGGAGGAAACAACGCACACACACACACACACACACACACACACACACACACACACACACACACACACACACACACACACACACACACCCAGTACAGTCCAGTACAGTTGCTGGGGATGTTCAGAACCAGACTGAGAGTGTTTCCATGGACACGGAGCAGATGGATGTTTCTGATTCTGTAAACATACTCTATACACATCTACCCCCACGTGAGTTTATTACTAATACTAGTTCTGATACTGAGTTTATTACTAATACTAGTTCTGATACCCGTTGGAGCACCGTGGACACCAACTAAATACTGTACCTGCTATCACTCCATCTCAGCCCATTCAATCAACTTATCTGTTCTGATACCCGTTGCAGCAATCAGTAATTAGCCATTCAGTCTATTATATGCCCGTCTCCCCCCAGACATGTGCCTGGTAAGTCTCTTCTGAATGGTTATTGTTTGCAGGCTAGCTACTAATATTGGGTGGACAACAGAAAACACTAATGTTGGAAAAAGCTGAGCATCGGCAAAATAACTCTGGTGCGAGGTCATAGTATCGGGGCAGACGCACTAATTTTGTGCAAAGCTGCAGCACCTTGAGCAGGATAGATCATTCTATAGTAGGCAGCTGGAACACTGGGGGCGGGGTTTCTATTTAGAGCAGTGTTTCTATTGGCCGGTGGCTCGGATCAGTATTTTATGTTAAAATGAACCAAAACGTAAATTAATAATAAAAATCCGGCCCTGTCACGGTCTGTCTGGGACCCCTGCAGATATCTGTGCCAAATATGAACGCTATCAGGCCGACGGTGTCTGAGGAACATCCAGATAGAGTTATATCAATATCAATATCAATCTTTCAAATGTTTCCAACGTTTTCATCCGTCGAACCGACCAGAGACGCGCTTCTCTCCGGCGTGTGAGTCTGAACAGGTGCCGTGTGAAGCTGAGGGGATTCTGGGCCGGTAATCTCACAGCTGACCCCTGTCTGAATGCCACACTGACATAATCCAAGCTGCAGCAGAGGCTGATGGGATATGGAAATAACTGGATTATGTCCCGTCACCAGGATGTACAGACTAGCTTTAACACAATATTCCTGCATATGTCATGTATATAATATACCTGTCTGCTCCCCCTTCCCCCAGCCTTGACCCTTGACCCCTAAGACGTGGTACAGTAAATGGTAAAAGGTAAATGGACTGCACTTAGCACTTTAATCTAAAGCACTTTACAATAAAGACCCATTCACACATACATTCCCACACCAATGTGGGACCACCAGCTGCCATGCAAGGTGTTAGCCTGCTCATTGGGAGCAATTTGGGGTTCAGTGTCTTTGCCCAAGGATACTTTGACATGTGGACAGGTGGGATTCGAACCGCCAGCCCTTTACCTTTGACACATCCGTGATGTTGATGTTCTTCTTGGTCTGCGCCACGTTCCCCACCACACCAAGGTCCAGGGGGAAGACAATCTCCGAGTCGGGCTGCACCAGGCAGTCCTCCAGCTCCGAGTCCCGGCCCACGTTGAAGAGCCTGGTGGCCAGCTCCGCAATGCCGTTCCTCTGCCGGTACATGAACAGGCTGCAGCAGTCGGCGTGGATCAGCGCGCCGATCCTCTTCAGGATCTTGAAGACCACCTTCTCCATGTTGATGTTCTCCTGCATGTCCTTGATGAGGTCCAGCAGGACGTTGCTCTCCTCCACCTGGCTGAGCTCCTGGAACAGCCCAAAGTCCACCTGGGACTCGGGCAGCCCCGAGGCCTTCGCCATGGACCCCGGCTTCAGAGGCTTTTTGAAGTAGGTCTTGGCGAACTCCGGGTTCCCATCCAGGAACTTCTCCACATCTTCCTTCTTCACGCTCATCTTCTCTCAGGATCGTTCCTCCTCCTCCTCCTCCTCCTCCTCCTCCTCCTCCTCTACCCGACCGTGTGGTCACTCCTGGACAGGTGTCAACACAAAACAGCTAGCTGTCTACCTACCGCTAACAGGGAAGTGAAAAAGTAGAAACATTCAACGGTATGTGAATCCTGAAGCCCGGTATAAAGAGCGTAGTCGAGAGAGGGAGATCGCTGCGCTGACATGAGACGAGCAACGGGCAGGAGAGAGGGAGGGGGCGGGCTGGGTTGGGGGGGGGGGGTGCTCAGACCAATCCTACTGTCATCAGCAAGCTGGCGTCTTAGCCCCTTCTGAAGGTGAGCCTGGATCTGCTCATTCAAAACCTGGTCAGGTGACCACAGGGCTGGAGGACTGACCCAGTCTCCAGTCTCTCACGGAGGGACGATTAGCTCCTGGTCATCCACCCCTCTTCCTGGTCACGCTGAGGGGGGTTAGAGCTCGGCTAACAGGGTGGGTGGACGCGCCCTCTGGGAGTAGAAAACTGTGTTAAAACAGTTAGATAGAGAATCAATTTCCTCAAGGAGCTGCAACTTTGCCCAAAATTATTGTGGCATTGACAGGGATGGATTTTTATGTTTATTAATTTACGTTTTGGTTCATTTTAACATAAAATACTGCTCCGAGCCGCCAGCCAATAGAAATACAGCTCTAAATAGAAACCCCACCCCCAGTGTTCCAGCTGCCTACTATAGAATTATCTATCCTGCTCAAGGTGCTGCAGCTTTGCCCAAAATTAGTGTGTCTGCCCCGATACTATGACCTCGCACCTGAGTTATTTTGCCGTGCTTTCTATTGTCCACCCAATATTAGTAGCTAGCTAGCCTGCAAACAATAGCCATTCAGAAGGGACTTACCAGGCACATGTCTGGGGGGAGACGGGCAGATAATAGACTGAATGGCTAATTACTGATTGCTGCAACGGGTATCAGAACAGATAAGTTGATTGAATGGGCTAAGATGCAGTGATAGCAGGTACAGTATTTAGTTGGTGTCCACGGTGCTCCAACGGGTATCAGAACTAGTATTAGTAATAAAGTCACGTGGGGGTAGATGTGTATAGAGTATGTTTACAGAATCAGACACTCTAAGTCTGCTCTTCTAGGATGTATATGCTGTAAGGGTTACAGTATACTAGTAT
Source organism: Borostomias antarcticus (assembly GCF_949987555.1). NCBI lineage: Eukaryota > Metazoa > Chordata > Actinopteri > Stomiiformes > Stomiidae > Borostomias > Borostomias antarcticus. The sequence continues at coordinate 4,310,169 of NC_140263.1, read as the reverse complement.
GACATTATAGCCGGGCCTTATGGGTATATTGAAATGGTGGTAGGTATGTGTGTGTGTGTGTGTGTGTGTGTGTGTGTGTGTGTGTGTGTGTGTGTGTGTGTGTGTGTGTGTGTGTGCGCGCGTGTGTGTTTTAGTGTGTTATCCTGGTCTCCTTGCCCCAGGCAGGCAGGCCAACAAGCTCTTTATGTTCTTATTAAACAAGGCCTCCTCAGTGCTAAGCCCTATTTAGTCAGGCCACTAGCTGATTATCTCAGCACCCAAACTCTCTGCCCACGCATTCTCTGACCTGTCCACGCCTAGCCGCCTTCACAGACTAATACACTGGTTAGCACACTAGTTAGCCTTCACAGACTAACACACTAGTTAGCCTTCACAGACTAATACACTGGTTAGCACACTAGTTAGCCTTCACAGACTAACACATTGGTTAGCACACTAGTTAGCCTTCACAGACTAACACACTGGTTAGCACACTAGTTAGCCTTCACAGACTAACACACTGGTTAGCACGCTAGTTAGCCTTCACAGACTAATACACTGGTTAGCACACTAGTTAGCATTTACAGACTAACACACTGGTTAGCACACTAGTTAGCCTTCACAGACTAACACACTGGTTAGCACACTAGTTAGACTTCACAGACTAACACACTGGTTAGCACGCTAGTTAGCCTTCACAGACTAACACACTGGTTAGCACACTAGTTAGCCTTCACAGACTAACACACTGGTTAGCACACTAGTTAGCCTTCACAGACTAACACACTGGTTAGCACGCTAGTTAGCCTTCACAGACTAACACACTGGTTAGCACACTAGTTAGCCTTCACAGACTAATACACTGGTTAGCACACTAGTTAGCCTTCACAGACTAACACAGGCTGGTTAGCCTTCACAGACTAACACACTGGTTAGTCTGCAGCCAAACACAGGCTAGCTAGCCTTCACAGAGAAACACAGGCTAGTTAGCCTTCACAGAGAAACACAGGCTAATTAGCCTTCACAGACAAACACAGGCTAATTAGCCTTCACAGACAAACACACTGGTTAGCATTCACAGACAAACACAGGTTAGCTTTCATAGTTATGAAATAGTCTGTTCATATGAGATCACATCAATGAGAGAGAGAGAGAGAGAGAGAGAGAAAGAGAGAGGGGGAGAGAGAGAGAGAGAGAGAGGGGGGGGGGGAGAGAGAGAGAGAGGGGGGGGGGGAGAGAGAGAGAGAGAGAGAGAGAAAGAGAGAGGATGGGTGGGGGGGGGGTAAATGTCTAATGTAAACTTCCCATTCAGCCCTATGTGGAGAGAGCCTGTCAGTCTAGATATTAAGGCTTCATAACCATCTTAAACAAAAGGTCACCTGGATAAGCTGTTGTGGCACATTAATAACCACACAGGGACAGACCATGACAGTACAGTACTGTCCACATGTCGAAGTGTCCTTGAGCAAGACACCTAACCCCAAATTGCTCCCAATGAGCAGGCTAGCACCTTGCATGGCAGCTACCGCCATTGGTGTGTGAATGTGTGTGTGAATGGGTGAATGAGAGGCCATTGTAAAGCGCTTTGAGTGCCGCCAAGGTGGAAAAGCGCTATATAAGTGCAGTCCATTTACCATTTGTACTCTGCTCCCACCTCAAACCTGGCATCCTCTCTTCCCTAACCCAGTTCTATACTTGGTCCTATCCATACTGTACTTTCTGTGACCTTTCAGAATCAGAATTCTTTTACTGCCATGCAATCTTTCACTGCTTGTACCTGCAAACACACACAAGCAACTCTTACCAATTATTTAAACTGCTTCTCAGGCGTTTGGGCCTCTATCAATTCTATACAGCAAAAAATACAATTGTTAGAAATACAATTGTAGACCCCATCTTCTTCAAGTGCTCTGGTCCAACAGTAGATGGGAGCAGAGTGCTAGACTTCTCCTGAACCTCCTGGCTCCAGACTTGCCTTCCTGCTCAAACAGACTGACCGCCACGCCCACGTTTCCACTCAGTGACATCCAGAGTGACAATTGCACTCATTGGTTTGTTAAAAGTTTCCGTGATGGATTGTCTTTATTCCAGGGTGGAGTTGTTAGCCTCACGCCCCGCCCCCCCCCCAACCTGGAGGGCTAGGTGTTGCTTTTAGTCCGGCCTCTACCCTGAAACCTACCAAGCTTGGTTGAACCTGCTGGGGAGTGTGTGTGTGTGTGTGTGTGGGGTGGAGGGGGTATAGCCTTCATGGTCATGGAGGCACACAAGCCTTCCCATGAACATGAACCTAGAGGAAACGTTATGCTTAAAAACACCGTTTATTTTCACACTAGGCTTCTCATTCCAAGGGTTGTCCGAAGAGATTTATATTCTATTCCAATGGAAGATGTCATTTTGTGTTAAGGAGTTCAGTTATGGCAACTCTGCTACAGACCACGAATAGATGAATAAAGTTACAACAATAAGACTTCCAGTCTAATAAACCATGAAATGGGAGAACAGTCAGTCCTTTAGCTGGGCCTAGGCTCAGAGGACAGCCCTGTGTGTGTGTGTGTGTGTGTGTGTGTGTGTGTGTGTGTGTGTGTGTGTGTGTGTGTGTGTGTGTGTATTTAAAGAGATCCAGACTAATACCTGAAGTACAGTAGTCCCAGAAATAGACAATACTGTAACAGATATTACGTCTGTGTGTCGACGGCCAGCCTATTAAGCCGTTTAAATACTGAACAGTAAGATGTTGTTAAAAGAAGAGAGTGCATTTGACTCGTCTGGTCAGGGGATGTAGGTTTCGGGGATAAGCCTGGTTATTCGTTTGATTGATTGCTCAATCAGTCAATGGCGCTGATCCATGTGGTCGGCCAATCTAGACTACGTGTTTGGTGCATTGAATATTTTGTATGTTTTAGTATTATTACTCGACTTAAATGAGGTTCGCACCACAGCTGATTTTTTAGTTTAAATAGAGGTTTAATAATAATAAAGATTGTGATTTGTTTAAAGAAATACAGTGTTTGGCTATGCGTGACTAGTGTTTGACTGACTTCAGTTTAGTTGATTTAATTATTCACGCAAATAAAGTGAAAGACAAACAATGGCTTAAAGAAAGTGCAAATGAAAGACATTTTTAAAAAGATTTTTAAAAATGGTGCTTGGAGAACACAAACCTATTGTCTCTATGACCTTTCCACGTTGAGATATGGCCATTTCAAACCCCCCATTGACAATTAATTTTTGGCTCCTGAGCCCAAGTCGGCGGAGTTCCCCCCGCTTATTTTACCCTGGAGAAATATACAGTAGCACCAGAGCTATACATACAGTACCATTACTGTATATAGTCCAAATATATATGGAGTTATAGTATATACGGCTAAATGAATCCCCAGGCTACATGTACTGTACAGTAGCTGCTTCAGCATAGTAGTGTGTAAAGCATCTGTTCAGTTACAGTATGATGCCGTAGTGTTTGAGGGGCTAGTGTGACCTTCATACAAAGACACAAATCAAACATGATTGTGTGGTAGACTAAACCTGACATGGCTGTTGTTGTATAAGGCTGTACTTAATCCTTGAAGTTTAAGCTTACTATGTGTGTGTGTGTGTGTGTGTGTGTGTGTGTGTGTGTAGTATTAACTCCATCATACCAGGTTCCTATAGGGGCAGCTTGTACACAGAGCCTCCGTAGATCATAGTTGTTATGCAACACCGTCACCCTCAAAGCTGCTTCTCTTGCTCTAATCATTGTCACACTGCCCACTTGGACCTGAGCCAGCGCTGCTCGGACCCTTCTGGTAAACACAGCCTGGGAAAGCCCATTATCGGGCATTACCACACACACGCGCGCTCACACACACACCCGCACACATGCACACACACACACACACCTACTACTACACACAGTCACAGTATTGGTAGTAGCAAACAAAAAATACAGAAGTAGCTGCTTAAGAGGGAGGATCGTTGTAGTACTTCTTGAAGAGGTACGTTTTGAGGCCGTGATGAAAGATGGGCAGCGACTCGGCCGTCCTGACATCAGTGGGCAGTTCGTTCCATCACTGCGGGGCAGAGAAGAGCTGTGACCGTGTTGATCGACTGCAGGGGCCTTGGAGTGACGGGGCAGCCAATCACCCCAAAGTAGCAGGATGTAGTGGTCAGGAGGGGTGTAGGGTTTGACCATAGCCTGGAGGTGGCGAGGACAGTGGTCGGGATGGGGTGTATGGCTTGACCATGGCCTGGAGGTACTGTAGGAGGTGCAGTCACAGCTGTAGCTGGAGAGTGTGAAGCCACGTTTCAGATAGATTAAACGGCTCAGGTGCTCATCCAGGCCCTGGTCATCTCCCGCCTGGACTACTGCAACTCCCTCCTTGCTGGGGCCCCGGCGTCAGCCATTAAACCCCTGGAACCAAACTCCAGAAAGCTGCTGCTCGCCTGGTGTTCAACCACCCCAAGTTCTCCCACACAACTTCCCTTCTCCGTTCACTACACTGGCTCCCAGTAGCAGCTCGCATTCAGTTTAAAACTCTGGCGCTAACCTACAAGACAATGAAATGAACACTTCCCTCCAACCTCCAGGCCATGGTCAAACCCTACACCCCCTCCCGACAGCTACACTCTGCATCTTCGAGGCGACTGGTTGCCCCGTCACTCCGAGGCCCCTGCAATCGATCAACACGGTCCCGGCTCTTCTCTGTCCTGGCCCCGCAGTGGTGGAATGAACTGTCCACTGACGTCAGGACAGCAGAGTCACTGCCCATTTTTCGCCACAGGCTCAAAACTCACCTCTTCAAGAAGTACTACCAGGATCCTCTCTTAAGCAGCTACTTTTGTATTTTTTGTTTGCTACTCTTCATGTTGTTTTAGAACAGAGATGCACTTATGAGTTCTGGTGAGTAGTAGTACTGTACACTGACTTTTCCTACATTAAATGCAACTATCGCAAGTCACTTTGGATAAAAGCGTAAGCTAAATGAATGTTGTCATGTCATCACCTACAAAAACCTCCCAGACCACCCACCTCTAACGACAACAGGAAGCACTGTTCTGAGGGAAGTCAGTGACTTCAAATACCTGGGTTCATAGGTCAACTGGTCAGAGCATGACCTTACTGAAGTGCGGAAGGCTCCCAATGGCGTGGCCGTTGTGTAGAACACCGACATCCTCCTCTTGGTCTAACGGTAACGTTTAGGCCTGGAGTATGTGAGACCTGGGGGTCATAAGCCCTCGGTGGAGGCCAGCTCAGGCAGGGTCAAGCCAAAAACACATGCTGATTATAAATGGTGCTGCCCTGTGCTTAGAACTCTCCTCACAATGCCTGTGTGTGTGTGTGTGTGTGTGTGTATTCACACAGTTCCATAAAGCTTTAATTGTTTTTACGGTATGCCTGGTTTGAGCGGAGAAGCCTTCTTACAGTAAGCATTTCAGCCAACCGGATTACAGATAGATTTAAGCACCTTATTTAGTTGAGAGAAGTGGAAATCCAGTCTGTGGTCGGGGTATATAAGAGCCCCACTCACCCCCCAGACTCAACCCTGCGCTGCGGACAGACACCCTCTAGCCGTTCCTCACCTCAGGTCTTTGCTGCTCTGCCACACACCCACACACACACAGGTAAGCTCCTGGCTTCATGTCGGTGGCATCGCTGGTAGCCTCAGTAATGCGAGTTGGAGATATCTACACATCAACACTAGGGGATTGGAGGTATCTACACATCAACACTAGGGGATTGGAGGTATCTACACATCAACACTAGGGGATTGGAGGTATCTACACATCAACACTAGGGGATTGGAGGTATCTACACATCAACACTAGGGAATTGGAGGTATCTACACATCGACACTAGGGGATTGGAGGTATCTACACATCAACACTAGGGGATTGGAGGTATCTACACATCAACACTAGGGAATTGGAGGTATCTACACATCAACACTAGGGGATTGGAGGTATCTACACATCAACACTAGGGGATTGGAGGTATCTACACATCAACACTAGGGGATTGGAGGTATCTACACATCAACACTAGGGAATACAGTAGATGGCAGCTTACATGGCTGACTGGCTGGCAAGAACCTTGAAACTGGTCAAAAGCAGAACTTTCAGATGGAACATGTAGGATTGGACAGCTAACTTCTAGAGAACTTTCAGAAGGAACATGTAGGATTGGACAGCTAACTTCTAGAGAACTTTCAGAAGGAACATGTAGGATTGGACAGCTAACTTCTAGAGAACTTTCAGATGGAACATGTAGGATTGGACAGCTAACTTCTAGAGAACTTTCAGATGGAACATGTAGGATTGGACAGCTAACTTCTAGAGAACTTTCAGATGGAACATGTAGGATTGGACAGCTAACCTCTAGAGAACTTTCAGATGGAACATGTAGGATTGGACAGCTAACTTCTAGAGAACTTTCAGATGGAACATGTAGGATTGGACAGCTAACTTCTAGAGAACTTTCAGATGGAACATGTAGGATTGGACAGCTAACTTCTAGAGAACGTTCAGATAGAACATGTAGGATTGGACAGCTAACCTCTAGAGAACTTTCAGATGGAACATGTAGGATTGGACAGCTAACTTCTAGAGAACATTCAGATGGAACATGTAGGATTGGACAGCTAACCTCTAGAGAACTTTCAGATGGAACATGTAGGATTGGACAGCTAACTTCTAGAGAACGTTCAGATAGAACATGTAGGATTGGACAGCTAACTTCTAGAGAACGTTCAGATAGAACATGTAGGATTGGTCAGCTAACTTCTAGAGAACGTTCAGATAGAACATGTAGGATTGGACATCTAGCTTCTACACAAGGACCATATTGTACATGAGGGAAACCTGGTATAATATTGGAGAACCTTGGTCCACTTGGAGAACCTATAGAACACAGGGCATCTAGAAGACATTGTACAACCTACAGAACATGTAGAACAAGTGTTCACTAACTTGAGAGTGGGATGAATTTGTGTGTGTTATGAAGACATCATCAGTTGTCTGCCTCAGCAGTGACAGCCAATTGGTATGTGTGTGTGTCGCAGCATGGCATCATCTAACAGGCTGGCCCTGTGTGTGTGTGTGTGTGTGTGTGTGTGTGTGTGTGTGTGTGTGTGTGTGTGTGTGTGTGTGTGTGTGTGTGTGTGTGTGTGTGTTGCAGCATGGCGTCCTCTAACAGGCTGGCCCTGCTGATGGTGCTGCTGTCCAGTCTGGAGCTGTGTTGGTCCGCCTCCTGTGTCGTGGACAGCTTCAGCGTCAAAGAGGACTTCGACCCCAAGAGGGTGAGTCTCTCTCTCTCTCTCTCTCTCTCCAGACATCATCCCCAAACATACATCATCCCCAAACATACATCATCCCCAGACACACAGCATCCCCAAACATACATCATCCCCAAACATACATCATCCCCAGACATACATCATCCCCAGACATACATCATCCCCAAACATACATCATCCCCAGACACACAGCATCCCAAGAGACACGCTCCTTATTTCCTGGCGAGTGGTGTAATATTTTCTGACCTCTAACCTCTTGCCCCTCCTCCTCTCTCTCCTCCCTCTCTCTCTCCCTCTCTGTCTCTCCTCCCTCTCTCTCTCTCCTCCCTCTCTCTCTCTATCCTCTCCTCTCTTTCCCTACCTCAGTATGCAGGGAAGTGGTATGCGCTCCAGAAGAAGGATCCGGAAGGCCTGTTCCTGCAGGACAACATCTCAGTCGAGTACACCATCGACGACGACGGCACCATGAGCGCCTCCTCCAAGGGCCGCGTCACGCTCTTTGGGTTCGTCTGTTTGGCCTGCACACACACACACGCGTACTGTACACACACACACGCGTACTGTACACACACACACACACACACGCGCGCGTATTGTACACACACACGCGCGCGTACTGTACACACACACACACGCCCGCATACTCTACACACACACACACGCACTGTACACACACACACAGACGCGCGCATACTGTACACACACACACGTACTGTACACACACACACGCGCGCGTACTGTACACACACACACACACACACGCACGCGCACTGTACACACATACAAACACACACTAGGTATTGGGCCAGATTGATGCAATAATATTGCATAATGTCAAAAAAAAAGTTTTATGTGTGTCTTTGGCATGATAGATGTGTGTGTGTGTGTGTGTGTGTGTGTGTGTGTGTGTG
>NC_140263.1:4252008-4297008 GCF_949987555.1 Borostomias antarcticus | reverse complement strand
ACAGCAGAGTCACTGCCCAACTTTCACCGTAGTCCTAAAACTCACCTCTTCAAGAAGTACTACCATGATCCTCCCTCTTAAGCAATATTTTGCTACTCTTGCACTTTGTCTTTGCACTAATTCTACTCTTAGTCACTTGTTTAGACAGGAGATACACTTGTGAGTTCTGGCGAATAGTAGTACACTGACTACCTAGGTTAAATGCAATTATTGTAAGTCTATTTGGATAAAAACGTCTGCTAAATGACTGTAATGTGATGTAAATGCAATGTCTGGGTCATTAGGTGTAGTCATGCGTCTAGACACCTAGGAGACACTTGCACAGAGGTGGTTTGGAACGATGCTGAGTAAATCGAAAATCCTTAATATGGTCATCAGATCTCTGGGAACTTGTCTTTGGTCTAGCGGTAGATGTTTGATTAACCATGCACAAGGTCAGAGGTTCGATCCCTCACACGGGCCTCATTTCAATGAGTGCTGGGTCTGTATGGGTCTATTTGAAAGTCAATCTGTTTAAGATAAGATAAGAACTTCTAAACAACTAATGGAACGACTGCTGTCAGAAATGTTCACTACACTACGTCAGAACCAGCTCTGTTGATCTATGCTGCCCTGTTACCTGGCTGGCCTTGTGTGTGTGTGTGTGTGTGTGTGTTCCTGTCCTGTCAGCAAGATATCTTATGTAACTACAGGGATCCAATCTCATTCATGTTTTTCTCTTCTCGCGAGACCAAGCAGAAACTGTAGGCTTGGGCACACATTCCCTCAGTAGCAGAAAGAAATCCATCCTTACTGTATGTCTACTGTATATGACACGCTATACTTGTCAAAGTAGAGTAGAGCAGGTCAGTCCTCAGTCCTCTGCTGTGATTGGCCGAGCCCGGAGGGTGGGAGGTCACTGACACGTACCGTAGGATGTCTACCACAGCTTTCTGTGATGAACGACTAGCTATCAGCTAACCAGGCCACTGTGTCTGTGTGTGACACAGGCAGAATTTGACCCCCAGCCCACCCCTGTCAGTGTCAGCTTGCATAGATCCAAGATTAAGTCATACTATGCTAGATAAGCTCAGTAGCCAGTCAAAGATTGACTTGTTCTACCCTCTTGCCCCTATCTGCCCCAGATTCTCACAGGGGGAGGGTGGAACTTGACAAAGATACTCCCGTGTTGTGTTATGTTATAGATAACGGAGGCCCCGCCCATCCTTGCCTGTTCAACGAATCAGATCAATCCATGCTGGGCAAAGGGCAGTCTTTATTTTTGTGTCCATCGTAGGTCTATCTCAGAATACTGTGATGACACCAGTAGGAGAGAGCGAGAGAGAAGAAGAGAGAGACAGAGAGAAAGAGAGAGAGAGAGTTGGAGAGAGAGCGCGGGAGAAAGTGAGGTAGAAAGTTCTTCCCAGTTACATGATTATTTCACAGACTACAATCTCCAGGTGTGAGAGGAGGTTTTCTCAACTGAACCTGTCGGTCTGACTGTCTCTTTGTCTGCCAGGGTGAGTAGATCATCTATCTGACTTCATGCAACAATATGGGGCTCTGTGGGTCTTGCTAATCATGATACAACATGTCCATCATGTCAGTGTTGGATCAGATGATTTTGTTTCAAACTGAACTTTTAGTGGACAGCTGAAGTCCAGTCAGATCAATATTATAATGGTGAAATGACCAGGGTTCAATACAAACAGTGGCACTTTTTTTAAAGATATTTTTTAGGGCTTTTCAGCTTATAGGACAGTGTTAAGAGACAGGAAATGCGGGAGAGAGAGAGAGGGGAGGACATGTGGCACAGGACCCGAGCCGGGAATCGAACCCTGGTCCCCGCGCGAAGGACTAGACTTCATATGGTGCGCGCCTTACCCAGTGAGCTACCAGGGTGCCCCGCTGTTGCATTGTTTTAAACAGGTTTGAACCTGAACTATTTATTGACTCAAGATCCTCTGATCTTGGGCTGGGAGAGAAGAGAAGACAGGAGAGGAGAGAGGAGAGAGGGAAGGAGACGAGAGAGGAGAGGAGAAGAGAGGGAAGGAGAGGAGAAGAGAGTGAGGGGGACAGAGGAGAGGAGAGAGGAGAGAGGAGGGGATAGGAGAAAGGAGAGAGAAGACAGGAGAGGAGAGCGGAGTAGAGAGAGAGAAAGAAAGGAGAGGAGATTAAAGGAAAGAGGACAAGAAGAAAAGAGAGGAGGAAAGAAGAGTGTCGACGCTGGAACTGGAAACAGAAGCCATCCGTTCTCAGTAATGAGGTTATGATGAGAGTATGATAAGACGGATCAGTTTCTCTCTCTACGGCAGCTTCTTGACACCCACAGCTTCTTAGCACATCCAGAACTGAGCTATCCAGGGAACAACTAACCCAGCCAGGCCCTCAGAGATCTGGGTTAAATACTGATCAATCATGCTCATCTCAAAACACGAATCTGCTGTATGAATATCTACAGTTTACTTTGAGATGAACTATGGGACATTTTTCCTTGTGTCCGTTGGTCCATTCAAGCCCTGTAAGATCCACTATGAAGTTCTCGAAGAGCATTCAGTGACTGTAAAGTTCTCGAAGAACATTCAGTAACTGTAAAGTTCTCGAAGAACATTCAGTAACTGTAAAGTTCTCGAAGAACATTCAGTAACTGTCAAGTTCTCGAAGAACATTCAGTAAATGTAAGGTTCTCGAAGAACATTCAGTAACTGTAAAGTTCTCAAAGAGCATTCAGTAACCTATTCAAGTACCACTGAATCATCCCAGATCCAGGATGTTATACGATTGTAAGTAGTGCATGGACAATGATTGATTGTGTTCTGGCGCTGGACCAGGGTTTTATAAGACCGGGAGACACTTCTGAGTGTTTGTCCCCTGACCCGAGGTGATCTCTGGAAGCTAGGAAGGCAGATGGGTTGCCAACGACACCATGGGCTCCGCTAGGTACCTCTGATAAGCATGCGTATTGTCCAGCCTGGTCCAGACGGTAGGTGGGCGGCCAGCATGGTCATCGCAGCGCTGTCGTCTTATAGGGAGAGTCTTCGTCGCGGCGGCCTGATCCATCTGTCAAAGGTCACAAGGAGTTTAACGAACACCCTCTGAATCAACGCGCCATCACTTGGCTGTCGATTTAAATCTTTTTATGTACATATTACAAAGAGGCCTCAGTATCTTTGAAGCATTAGTTAATTTGTCATCATGTCATCATCCGCTGTCACTGTGGTCATGTGTGTGTGTGTGTGTGTGTGTGTTTGTGTGTGTTTGTGTGTGTGAGTGTGGTGCAATAGTACTAAAGTACTTTAAAGAGTTGCATGGATGGTTATTGTTTTTAATCATTATTTCCACAGCCTAATGATCTCAGGAGTCTCATGACTCTCATTATCTGTGTGTGTGTGTGTGTGTGTGTGTGTGTGTGTGTGTGTGTGTGTGTGTGTGTGTGTGTGTGTGCGTGCGTGCGTGTGTTTGCGTGTCCGTGCGTCCAGGAGCTCGGCTAAGAGGCCTCGCCGGACAATCTCCTCCGCCTGACCCCAGCCCCTCCCCCCCCTCCAGAGGTCAGAGGTCATGGAGGAAGTCAAGACCCCGAGGCCCGCCGCACTGCAGCGTCGCCTCCGGCAGCGCAAGCGCCCCCTGCAGGTGCTGAGAACCAGGGTGACCCGGGGCGTGACCTGCTCCGTGCCCAGGCTGCGCTCCACCTTGCTGGGCTTCTTCCCCGTGGTTCGCTGGCTACCCCGGTACCGCCTACGGGAGTACGTGTGGGGCGACGCCATGTCCGGCCTCATCGTGGGCATCATCCTGGTCCCCCAGGCCATCGCCTACTGCCTGCTGGCGGGCGTCCAGCCCATCTACGGCCTCTACACCTCCTTCTTCGCCAACATCATCTACTTCTTCATGGGCACGTCGAGGCACGTGTCCGTGGGCATCTTCAGCCTCATGTCGCTGATGGTGGGGCAGGTGGTGGACAGGGAGGTGTTCCAGGCCGGGTTCGACCTGGGCGAGGAGGGGGCGCCGGGGAACGGGAGTCTGAGCCCGAGCTACCTGAGCCCCAACGGGACGGAGATGGAGTGCGGGAAGGAGTGCTACGCCATTAGCATAGCCGCCGCCGTCACCTTCCTGGCAGGGATCTACCAGGTACTGGACACTCACTGGCGTCCACTGTGTCTGTGTGTGTGTGTGTGTGTGTGAGTGTGTGTGTGTGTGTGTGTGTGTGTGTGTGTGTGTGTGTGTGTATGGTCATCTCTATATATGTAGATGATGGATAAATGGTTGGATGAACAGGAGAACCTCTCTCTCCCAAATGTGGTCATGAGCTAATTAGCTAGGTTGGGTTAACAATGTACTGTTTCTCTCTCCCTCTCTTTCCCTCTCTCTATCTCTCACTGTATCTCTCTCTCTCTCTCTCTGTATATATCTCTCTCCCTCTCTGTGTATCTCTCTCTGTATCTCACTCCCTCTCTCTCTCCATCTCCCCCCCCTCCCTCTCTCCATCCCCCCCCTCTCTCTCTCCCTCCCCCCCCCCTCTCTCTCTCTCTCTCCATCTCTCCCCTCCCCCTCTCTCTCCATCCCCCCCCCTCCCTCTCTCTCTCCATCCCCCCCCCCTCTCTCTCTCCATCTCTCCCCCCCCCCCTCTCTCTCTCCATCTCCCCCCCTCTCTCTCTCCATCTCCCCCCCCCCTCTCTCTCTCCATCTCCCCCCCTCTCTCTCTCCATCTCCCCCCCCCCCTCTCTCTCTCTCTCTCTCCAGGTGCTGATGGCGGTATTCAGGCTGGGTTTTGTGTCCGTCTACCTCTCTGCTCCGATGCTGGACGGCTTCGCCACGGGCGCCTCCTTCACCATCCTGACGGTGCAGGCCAAGTACCTGCTGGGCCTCCGGATCCCGCGGCACCAGGGCTACGGCACCGTGGTGGTCACCTGGTTCAGGATCTTCTCCAACATACAACACGCCAACATGTGTGACCTGGTCACCAGGTCAGTAACATACAACACGCTAACATGTGTGAACTGGTCACCAGGTCAGTAACATACAACATGCTAACATGTGTGACCTGGTCACCAGGTCAGTAACATACAACACGCTAACATCACGCTAACATGTGTGACCTGGTCACCAGGTCAGTAACATACAACACGCTAACATCACGCTAACATGTGTGACCTGGTCACCAGGTCAGTAACATACAACACGCTAACATGTGTGACCTGGTCACCAGGTCAGTAACATACAACACGCTAACAACACGCTAACATGTGTGACCTGGTCACCAGGTCAGTAACATACAACACGCTAACATGTGTGACCTGGTCACCAGGTCAGTAACATACAACACGCTAACATGTGTGACCTGGACATCATGTCAGTAACATACAACACGCTAACATGTGTGACGTGGTCACCAGGTCAGTAACATACAACATGCTAACATATGTGACCTGGACATCACGGTCAGGTGTACGCTTAAAAACAACAATAGAAATTAAGAACACACGAAAGTACCCACTGCCTCAGTGCCATGTACCAATATTTACTTCCAACTCTGTCCCTATGAATTTTTATAATTGTACTGCCTATATTACGGTCACAGTCACAGTGATCCATGATTGGATGGAATAAGTAGATTAAGTTAATTTAATAGACTACTATACGACATATAGTAAATTGCCGGATTGAGAACCTTATAATGTCTAGTTGTACCTAGGAAGTGAAATGAGATATTGATTAATGCTGATAAGATACTGTAAGGACAAGCGATAACAAAAATTCCAATGTACCTGTACATGTACTGGTTATATATGGTGAATAAACGTTTTATTCTATTCTATTCTTTTCTATTCTATCAGTGCCATCTGTATCTCCGTCTTGGTGGCCGGTAAGGAGCTCCAGGAGCGTTTCAAGTCGCGTCTGAAGATCCCTCTACCCACCGAGCTGGTGGTGGTGACGGTCGCCACGCTCGCCTCCCACTTCGGCGACCTCAACGGCCAGTACGACTCCAGCGTGTCGGGCCACATCCCCACGGGCTTCATCCCCCCCAAGGTGCCCAGCTTCGACCTGATGCCCCGCGTGGCGCTGGACGCCATCCCCCTCGCCGTCATCAGTTTCGCCTTCACCGTGTCGCTCTCCGAGATGTTCGCCAAGAAGAACGGCTACACGGTCCGGCCCAACCAGGAGATGCTGGCCATCGGCTTCTGCAACATCATCCCCTCCTTCTTCCACTGCTTCACCACCAGCGCGGCGCTGGCCAAGACCATGGTCAAGGACTCCACAGGTTGCCAGACGCAAGTGTCCAGCCTCGTCAGCGCGCTGGTCGTCCTCCTCGTGCTCCTGTTCTTCGCGCCGTATTTCTACGCGCTGCAGAAGTGCGTGCTGGCCTGCATCATCATCGTCAGCCTCCGCGGCGCGCTCAGGAAGTTCCTGGACGTCCCCGGCAAGTGGCGGGCGAGTAAGACGGACGCCGTCGTCTGGCTGGTCACCATGGCCTCCTCGGCGCTGATCAGCGTGGAGCTGGGGCTGCTGGTGGGCGTGGTCTTCTCCATGCTCTGCGTCATCTTCCAGACCCAGAACCCCGCGGTGTCTCTACTGGGCCGAGCGGATGACACGGAGCTCTACGAGGACATGGAGGAGTACCAGAACCTGTCAGCGGCGCCCGGCGTTCGCATCTTCCGCTTCCAGGCGCCGCTCTACTACGCCAACAAAGAGTCCTTCCTGAAGTCCCTGTACAAGGCCGTGGGCCTGGAGCCTTTCCTGGAGGTCACGCGCCGACGCAAGGCCCAGAAGAAAGCCCAGGAGCTGGTGGCCAAGCAGGCCAAAGACGAAGGGGTCGAGGGGTCGGACAAGACCAACGGAGAGGTGAGTGTAAGACTGGTGAACGGAGAGCTGGAGTTCCACACCATCGTCCTGGACTGCTCCGCCATGCCCTTCGTAGATACGGCCGGCGTGGGCACCTTCAGAAGCGTCCTGAAGGACTACCAGGAGGTCGGCGTGAGTGTGCTGCTGGCCGCGTGCAACACCGCCGTCATCGACGCCCTGAGCCGAGCCTCGTACTTTGGGAAAGGCGACGTGGACATGGACAGTCTGATGTTCCACTCCGTCCACGCCGCCGTACTCCACGCCGGCGACGGGGCTGCCGCAGACGCGGCCTCCACCTCCGTGGTGTAGAGGCCGACGCGCGGGGAAAGAACATTCTGGAACAGTTGAAACAATCTGAATCCCTTGTGTGTTTGTGTTTTGGAACCAGGCAAAGCAAAGTGGAACCCACGGAGAATCATTTGGCACAAATAGACTAGGCTGAGAGAGAGACCCACATGAGAGACTAGGCTATTAGAGAGAGACCCACAGGCTTACCAAAAAGATTAAGCAAATCGAGAGACCTACAGGAGAGACTAGGCTATTAAAGAGAGAGACCCAAAGGCTTACCAAAAAGACTAAGTTTAGAGAGAGACCAACAGGAGAGACTAGGCTATTAGAGAGAGAGACCCACAGGAGAGACTAAGCTATTTGAGAGAGAGAGAGAGAGAGAGAGAGAGAGGAGAGAGACTAGGCTAAGAGAGAGACCGGCGGGAGAGAGACTAGGCTGAGAGAGAGAAAGAGAGAGAGAGACTAGTCTGAGAGAGACGCACAGGTTGCCACAGGGGTTATCAGGAAAGAGCTAGTTTCCACACACCCAGATTACCAGTAGCCTACATTTACCACATCTGTTAGAACAAGGGTTCTAAATGGTGTCTAAGGTCGTTTGTGTGGGAGAAGAACCCTCTTTAAAAATACTTTAAGAGCCTTTTTGGTTCAAACACTATCGGTGAAATGGTTCTTGCTGGAATAAAACTGTTTTCTTCCACAGGGACAGAGAACCCTTTATGGTTCTAGGTAGCATAATACTTTTCTCACAGTATTTTGTAATCTCCTAAAACATATGGGTCTACTTGCGCCTCTGTAACTGTGGTAGCAAACAGAGCTAACACAGCTAGCAGAGCTAACACAGAGCTAGCAGAGCTAACACAGAGCTAACACAGAGCTAGCAGAGCTAACACAGAGCTAGCAGTGCTAACACAGAGCTAGCAGAGCTAACACAGAGCTAGCAGAGCTAACACAGAGCTAGCCAGCTGGGGCTGCATGGAGCTGCTTCACAGACCAGGGCTTCAATCAAATCAAATCACATTTTTATTCATAAAGCCCATTTTGACACGGGACCCATTGATCATCACCATGCAGAGATCCAACCATAACCTGAAAACAAAAGCAGAAGTCAATCTGTGTCTTGAAAATGAGCCGCATGAACATGAGATGACAACTCAGGTTATAAAAACCACTCACTCATCACCAGTCGGTACAGTATGCTCCTCATTTAGAGGGGTTCATATCTGTGTACACGTGTCTTTTTATTGTCATATATTTGTATTATTTGACGATTGGGGACCAATAGGAATGGTGCTGCAAGTAAAGCTTTGGAGAGGATTTGAGCTTTTATTAAATAAACCTCTGTCAACATTGAACTGTTCCAGAATAAGCCATTGCCTTAAAATACTGTATACTTGAACAATGAGACCAACACACGTTTGTATTGTGATAACCTTGCGTCTATGATGAATGTCAAGACAATATAATGTGACATAGTGAATATAGTGTTCCATGTCAAATCATCCCACATAACCCCATTCACCTTGACAACTACAGTATAATATTAACGACACTCGCTTTCAGTTAGGCATTTACATTATTTCGCATTAAATCCACTTACATTTCAAATCCCTAGTTTTTGTCGAGAAAATGTTTGCACTGTATATTTGAGAGAACGATGACAGCTTTATAATTTTGTTGTTGTCGTTGGAAATGTATAAAATTTTTGTTTTTGATAAATCATTGGTAATAAAGCAGTGTTATAAAGGGTATATAAAGGGTGTGATATTGGTCTTTTATGGTGTTATGTATGACAAGGTTGATTTTAATCCACACTCCAGACCAGTGGGTGGCGGTAATGCACTTAAATGTTGCCAATAAATAACCCCAAAGAAGAAGAAGCATCAACCAATCACAGCAGACTGCAACACAATTCAAATTTTAACTCTGATCTGCTCATACATCCATGGGTCTGCTGAACTGGGTTGGATTTTAATAGTGCTACTATCTAGACCATCTAGTATTGATTTGTTGATTGTTATTATTGTTATTTGTTTTAGCATTAGCGTATTCTCAGAATGTCAAGGAAGAGCCGGAGGAGGTGAGTTGTGATTAGTCAGCTAGCTAGGCTAACACATTAGCACTACTTTGACAAACCTAGCTGCTAGACGCACTAAACGTAACTAACTTTAGCACTAAATGCATTCAACGAAGATTTAGCCAGCTAACAACTATATCCTATGTATAAACGTTCGTATAGCTCACGTTAATGATCTCTAGCTAACAAGAATGTATCTTAGCATACGGTCACGTTAGCTTAGCCATTGGAAATTGATCCCGTTGGGTTCCCGTCGATTGTCGTTGTCGTTTCTCAGCGAAACGCTGGCCTCCTCCATGGTGACGGGCATCAACACGGCCATGGCTCGGCTGGTGCTCGTCTGGGACAACATCGGCATCATGGAGGAGCAGAGGGTCGAGAGGATGCTGACCGTGAAGAAGCACGTCGAGGTGAGGGACTGACCCCCAGCAAACACACAACGTCAGGGAGCACACTAGAATACTAGAACACTACGCACTACACACTAGCACACTACACACTAGCACCCTAAACACTAGAACACTACTCATTAGCACACTACACACTAGAACACTACGCACTAGCGCCTTACACACTAGAACACTACACACTAGAACACTACAGACGTTCAGATCACGTCTTAATAACGTCCGTCGGTCCTGAACCCCGTTTGTACGTCTGCTGGACCCCTCAATATTCACACGTCTGGCTTGGACCCCTCTAAGACGTCTGTGGACGTGCAGAACGGGTTCAATATCTGAACGTAAAAAAAAAAATTCATTATGGCTCTTAATTGGATGTCTTTGGACGTCCGAAAAAGACAAAAAAGACGTCTAAAAGACGTCTTTTAGACGTGTCTTTGCTCAGTGGGTAAGCGCCGGGTGACCTCCCCTTTCTCGGGATGGCAAAGTCGGACAGTGACCCCAATTCGCTACACCTCCATCTGATGAACTCTTACACTAAATCCTAAAGTTTGTCATCGTCTCCCTTTGCAGTCCTTAATTACAGGTGGGGGCGGCCTTATTTAGGCAGGGGCTTCACTAAACGACTGCCCCCCCCCCCCACACACACACACACACACAAGTTTTCATTAGTCGCTTAGTCGCCAAAAGAAAAAAAAACTCTAAATCCTCAAAAATAATACAATGTTGTTCAGCTTCCTTGCTGTGTTGCCGAATGCCGACACATTGAGAATTAGTCTACCGCTTTCCTGAGGCGGAGCTGCCGCTCGCTCCGTGCGTTTGGTAAGGTTATATGAATAA
The DNA here is from genome assembly GCF_949987555.1 of Borostomias antarcticus. Classification (NCBI taxonomy): domain Eukaryota; kingdom Metazoa; phylum Chordata; class Actinopteri; order Stomiiformes; family Stomiidae; genus Borostomias; species Borostomias antarcticus. Next base: position 4,286,589 of record NC_140263.1, on the reverse strand, counting down.
TAATAATAATCATCATCATAATAAAGGAACGACTAGTCGACTAGTCGCTTGAAATGATGACTAATAGTCGAGCGGGGAAAATCTTAAGTCGGGGGCAGGCCTACTGCTTCAATCAATCAATCAATCAAAGCTTTATTTGTATAGCGCATTTCATACCCAGAGGCAACACAATGCGCTTTACAGAGAACAAGGGAGGAGGGCATACGACCCACGCCTACATATTCCAGAGGGAAGCAAAAAAACAGTAATCAGACTGCTTCCTCTGTGCTGGTTAAAGTTGATTGGTTGATTGGTTGATTGGTTCCTCCCTCCTCCAGCGGCTGCTGAACGACATGGTGGCGGAGGAGGAAGCTCTGGAGCATCGGCTGCGTAGCAACATGACCACCCTGCAGCAGGAGCTGGATGAGCTGGGTCTGGAGCTGGGTATGGAGCCTGGCGTGGTGAGAGGCTGAGCCCTGACACACACACACACCTCTGAGCCCTGACACAGACACTCAACTCTGACCTCTGACCCCCTGACACACCCACACATCTCTGACCCCTGACCCCCTGACACACCCGCTCATCTCTGACCCCCTGACACACCCACTCATCTCTGACCCCTCTGACACACCCACTCATCTCTGACCCCTCTGACACACCTGACCCCCTGACACACCCACTCATCTCTGACCCCCTGACACACCCACACATCTCTGACCTCTGACCCCCTGACACACCCTCACATCTCTGACCCCCTGACACACCCACTCATCTCTGACCCCTCTGACACACCCACTCATCTCTGACCCCCTGACACACCCACTCACCTCTGACCCCCTGACACACCCACTCATCTCTGACCCCCTGACACACCCACTCATCTCTGACTCCCTGACCCCTCTGACACACCCACACATCTCTGACCCCACACCACCTCTGGGGAGGTGAAATGCCGTATACCGTGAAATACCAAAAACCGTACCGTGTAACTAGATACCGTACTGTACCGTACCGTAATGCAAAAATCCATACCGTCTCATCCCATGTACAGTTTACAGGGACTGCACCCCCTAACTCCATCCTGGTGTGTGGGTGTCTGACTCTCACCCTAACTCCACCCCTGTGTGTGTGCGCGTGCGTGCATGCGAGAGTGAGACGGTCCCCTTGACTCCACCCCTGTGTGCCGTCCCGTGCAGCTGGCCGAGGGCCTCTCTATGCTCAAGAGGGAGCGGGGCCTGCGCGTGCGCGTGGAGGCGCTGGGCGCCGAGAAGGCGGAGCGTGCGCGGGAGCTGGCGGCGCTCCAGCAGCAGGATCAGGAGCTGTGCGTGGAGCTGTGCGCCACGCCCTACTACGTCCCCACCGGCGCCACGCCCTCCCTCACACAGCTGCAGGAGCTGCGGCAGCACATCTCCACCCTCGCTGAGGAGAAGGTAGGGCCGTGTGTGTGTGTGTGTGTGTGTGTGTGAGAGAGAGAGAGAGAGAGAGAGAGAGAGTGTGTGTGTGTGTGTGTGTGTGTGTGAGAGAGAGAGAGAGAGAGAGTGTGTGTGTGTGTGTGTGTTTGTGTGTGTGTGTGAGAGAGAGAGAGAGAGAGAGTGTGTGTGTATGTGTGTGAGGGAGAGAGAGAGTGTGTTTGTGTGTGTGTGTGTGAGAGAGAGAGAGAGAGTGTGTGTGTGTGTGTGTGTGTGTGTGTGTGTGTGTGTGTGTGTGTGTGTGTGTTAGTGTGTGTGTTAGTCTACAATGACGTTAGCCTGATATCAGACAGAATGTCGGTTAACGTTGAGATCTCGGGACCCATGTCTCACAATTAGGGCTTCAATATTCCGGGAATATTCAAAGTTAGAAACTTTCCATGGGAATTAACTGGAATAAACTGTAAATTTGGAGGTTATATATACAGTACCAGGTGTGTTCACCAAAAATCAATTTTCTGCCGCGAAACGGTTGTTTTCATCAATCTGTTTTTATGAATCGATAGTTAGATAGAGCGAGGGCTTGTTGTGGTTTTCACACGCCTCTGTAATATGATCTTTAGGTGAAGGAATGTGGCGTAGAGAATGTGAGCCGCGAGTGTAGCCTACAGACGGAGAATAGCCAGTCTGCGCGCTGTGCGCATGCGTGAAAAACTGTTATAGGATACAAAAAAAGGTCAAAATTTCCCAAATTAACTTAACTTCCCATGGTACATTTTCAGAAAGTTTCCAGAAATTTACCAGACATGTTTGTCCCCTTTGCGACCCTGCGTAGACCAGGCGTGTGGAGGTGTTCTCTGGGCTGAGGAAGGACATCTGGACGCTGATGGAGAAGATGGGCCATGAGCCGGAGAGCAGCCTGGAGAGGGAGTCCGTCTGCAGCGACAAGGATGTGTTCCTCCTCACGCACGACAACATCACCGCCCTCAAACTGCTGCTGGCCAGGGTATGGCACACTACACACTAGCACACTAGCATACTAGAACACTACACACTAGCACACTAGCACACTAGAACACTACACACTAGCACACTAGAATACTAGAACACTACACACTAGCACCCTAAACACTAGAACACTACTCATTAGCACACTACACACTAGAACACTACGCACTAGCACCTTACACACTAGAACACTACACACTAGAACACTACACACTAGCACACTAGAATACTAGAACACTACGCACTAGCACACTAGAACACTACACACTAGCACCCTAAACACTAGAACACTACTCATTAGCACACTACACACTAGAACACTACGCACTAGCACCTCACACACTAGAACACTACACACTATTACCCTAAACACTAGCACACTACACACCAGCCCACTACACACGAGAACACTACACACTAAAACAGTAGCACACTACAGATTATAACACTACATATTAGAACAATACACACTACACACTACTACAACACTGTACACTAATAATACTCTCCATACTACAACACTGCACACTACTAATACTCTCCATATTACAACACTGCACACTAATAGACTTCTAAAGGTAGACTAATTGTGGGTTTAGCTGATATGTTAGTAGTGAATGAATATCATATTTGTGCGTCTGTCCAGCTGGAGGCTAAGAAAGAGTCGCTGGAGCAGATCCTGGGTCAGCTGAAGGAGAGGGCTCTCTGTCTGTGGAACCGTCTGGATTGTTCCAAACAGGAGAGAACCACCTTCCAGGAGAACCTGCACGGAACCCTGGCAGACCAGATCACACAGGTCGGGATACTCTCACTGACCAACACACACGCTGTCTCCTCTCTCTCTCTCTCTCTCTCTCTCTCTCTCTCTCTTCTCTCTCTTCCCTCTCCTTGTCTGTCTCTCTCTCTCCCTCTATCTGCCTGTCTCTCTCTCTTCTCTCTCCCCCTCTCTTTCTGTCTCTCTCTTCCCTCTCTGTCTGTCTCTCTCTCCCTCTATCTGTCTGTCTCTCTCTCTCTCTCTCTCTCTCTCTCTCTCTTTCCTCTCTCTCTCTCGCCTCCCTGTGCTGTGCTGTAGTGACAGGTTTGTCTCCCTCTAGTGGCAGTGTGAGACAGAGCGTCTGACGGAGCAGCAGAGGGTCAGGCTGGAGGAGGTGGTGGGCAAGATCCGTGAGGAGCTGCTCTCTCTCTGGGATGTCTGCACCTTCAGCCACCAGCAGAGGGAGCCCTTCAACACACACTTCTACAGCAGTGAGTAACACACACCTTCAACGCACACTTCTACAACAGTGAGTAACACACCTTCACTCACCCACACATACCCCCCCCCACCCCCTGCTGTCTGTAGCCGAGTACACAGAGGAGCTGCTGGCCCAGCACGATGCAGAGCTGCTGAGGGCGAGGAGCTACTATGAGCAGGCCAGGCCCCTCCTGGAGGCCCTGCAGAGATGGGAGAAGAACTGGGCCCTCCACCAGGACTTTGAGGTACATGGAGCTCCACACCATCAGATACACACACACACACACCGTCACGCTGTTAAACCACACAGATTTACCGGTAGACTCTTTAGGGATGTTGGTGTTCTACTACCACTGTCATTCAAGATGGAGTCTGAACTCTGAACCCATCTTGCCTTTTCTCTCTCTTCACTTTCTCTCCTTTTTCTCCATCTCTCTTTCCCTCCCTCCATCTCTCACGCTCTTTCTTACTCTCCCGTCCTCCCTCTCTCTCTCCATCCCACCATCTCGCTCTGTAGAAGAAGGCCAATGATCCGAACCGTTTCTCCAACCGGGGCGGGGCCTTGCTGAAGGACGCCAAGGAGAGGGTCAAGGTCCAGAAGATGCTGCCCAAGGTTAGCAACAAACAACAACGTTGCTTTTCATATCGGGTTCTTTATGGGGGAACCCCTTGCGAAGAACATGCAAACTCCGCACAGAAAGGCCCGGGACTTTCTTGCTGTGAGGTGACGGTACTAGGTGCCACCGTGCCACATGTGAGAGATTTTGGGGTTCAGTGTCTTGCTCAAGGACACGTCGGTACAGTCCGGAAGCTGGGATCGAACCAGGGACTTTGCGATGCCCAGCCGGCCTGTGCTCTCTCTCTCTCTCTCTCTCTCTCTCTCTCTCTCTCTCTCTCTCTCTCTCTCTCTCTCTCTCTCTCTCTCTCTCTCTCTCTCTCGCAACAAACAACAACAACGTCTGGTTGTCATACTGTAGATATGCACACAAGTTATATACCGACATATCACATATCGGCAGAGTTGGAACCATATGTGTCAGAAGATATCTGTGGATTTTGGAACCGTGTCTGTCAGAACATATTGGTGGAGTTAGAACCACATGTTGCAGAACATCTGCGGAGTTACTGTAGAACCATGTGTTTCTGATGAGGAACCGAAACGGAGCACACACGGGTCACAAGTCACGACACGATGTTCTCGGGTTGTGCGTTTGCGGGTCGGCAAAGGCCCTCGTGGCATTTTTAGGTAGCTAATGTTCTGCCGGTTTTAAACGATGGTGGGACAACATGTTATGAGATATAACGTTGCGTCAGACCTGTTCCTGGCTTGTTTTAACTGGCTGGCTAGCAAGCTGTAACTGCTTAGGAATGAGCATTGCTAACTAATGTTAGCTAATAGCTAGCTAGTTAATGTTACGTTGGATATCCTATAACTAACCATGTATTGCAAACAGTGAACTAGTTAGCCATAGCCATAGACACAACACAGTTATTACCTCATTTGACTAATTATACGGGTCCATGCAACTCTTACTAAGACGTCCATAGGATGTTAGACTGTTAAAGGAGTATTAAAGGGAAAAATCATGTTTAGCCCTGTTTTGAGGTTACTTATGATCATATACAATGGTTCAGATCAAAACGTTGTCAAAACTAGCACTTTTGAGAAAGTTGATAATTGCTCTACCACCGTTTAGGTCATACAATGGATGTGGGTGGGTACCTTGAAAAATCAATCAAAAACATGTTAAACTCTCGATTTCTCTCTCCCTCCCTCTCTCTCACACCCCCACCTCTCTCCCTCCCTCTCTTTCTCTTTGCCTCTCTCTCTCTACCTCCCTCTCACACCCCGCCACCTTTCTCTCCCTCCCTTTCTCTCTCTCCCTCCCTTTCTCTCTCTCTCTCCCTGTCTCTCCCTCCCTCTCTCACACCCCGCCACCTTTCTCTCCCTCCCTTTCTCTCTCTCCCTCCCTTTCTCTCTCTCTCTCCCTGTCTCTCCCTCCCTCTCTCACACCCCGCCACCTCTCTCTCTCCCTCGCTTTCTCTCTCCCTCCCTCGCTCTTCCTTTCTCCCTCTCTCTCTCTCTCTTTCTTCCTCTCTCTCTCTCAGCTGGAGGAGGAGCTGAGGTCGGGGGCGGAGCTGTGGCAGCAGAGTCAGGGGTCTGACTTCCTGGTCCGGGGTCAGAAGGTCATGAGCTACATTGCCAGCCAATGGGAGGAGAACCGACAGCAGAAGGACAAGGAGAGGAGTGAGAGGGTTAGTCCTGGAACACACACACACACACACACACACACACACACACCTAGAGGTGTCACTGAACCTTATCAGTGCACATTTAAAAAGTGTTCATGATCGCATCCTGTGTGTGTGTGTATGCTTCTGTGTTTGTGTTGCAGCAGCAGCAAACATCTAACACCACTCAATTCAAGACCCCCACCAAGCGACCTCTTGGGGGTCTGAGCTGCCCCTCCCCCTGCAAGATCAGGAAGGTACACCCCCCTCCTCTCTCTCTCTCCCGACTCCCAATCGGGAATCTTAAAGGAGAATGTTCGTTTTTGACAATCTGGACCTTATTTACGGCATATTATAAGACGTTTGACTCACCGAGATCACTTCGGTGTAATTCGGAGGCCTGTAGAAGAAATTTAAAATCCAGCGCGAGCCAAGTATATCCATGTAATGGCGGCGGACGGGGCACTGAGAATGCAGCTTCTAAAAAATCTATTTTCTGCCGCGAAACGGTTGTTTTCATCAATCTGTCTTTATGAATCGCTAGTTGTGCTTGCATAGAGCGTAGGCCTGTTGTGGTTTTTCACATGCCTCTGTAATATGATCTTTAGAAACGTCTTTAGAAAACGAAATAGCTTCCTCACTTGCTCCAGCACGCATGCGCACAGCGTGGAGACTCCTGACCAATCACCTTGACCTCTCTAGGCTCCTAACCAATCACCTTGACCTCTCTAGGCTCCTAACCAATCACCTTGACCTCTCTAGACTCCTAACCAATCACCTTGACCTCTCTAGGCTCCTAACCAATCACCTTGACCTCTCTAGACTCCTAACCAATCACCTTGACCTCTCTAGACTCCTAACCAATCACCTTGACCTCTCTAGACTCCTAACCAATCACCTTGACCTCTCTAGACTCCTAACCAATCACCTTGACCTCCCTAGGCTCCTAACCAATCAGCCGTTGTGAGGAGCACTAGCAGTGTCAGCAGCAGCAGTAGCAGCAGCAGCAACGGTGGTTCCAGTACCATACCCCCCCTCCCCTCTCACAAGGTACCCCCCCCCCCACACACACACACACACACTTCCTCTCTCTCAGGAGGTACCACTAGGTGATGCTATTGTCATAGCATTCAGCTGGCTGCCTACTTCATTAGTGTGTGTCCGTGTGTCCGTGTGTGTGTCTGTGTGTGTCTGTGTGTGCCTGTGTGTGCCTGTGTGTGTCTGTGTGTGTGTCTGTGTGTGTGTGTGTGTGTGCCTGTGTGTGTGTGTGTGTGTGTGTGTGTGTGTCTGTGTGTGTCTGTGTCTGTGTCTGTGTGTGTGTGTGTGTATGTCTGTGTGTGTGTGTCTGTGTGTGTGTCTGTGCCTGTGTGTGCCCGTGTGTGTGCCCGTGTGTGTGTGTGCCTGTGTGTGTGTGTGCCCGTGTGTGTGTGTGTGTGTGTGTGTGTGTGTGTGTACCAGGTGAAGGCCAGACCAGTAGAGGCCAGTACCAGCAGCCAGCGGCCCCCCCTGCATGTGCTCAACAGCGAGCAGAAGCCCGGCGAAGACATCAGCTACTCCGCCTTCACTGTAAGCCCCGCCCCCTTAACCCTCGCCCTCACACACACCATTCAGTTAGAACGCTGTGAAGGCGGCTTCACACACAACAGCTGAGGCGCTTTGAGCAGCTGTTGAAGGAGATTGGATTGTTTCGTGACAATTTATGTTGACCGATTTCGATATGTCATCTTATGGAAAGACTCACGACTCTAAAACCGCCTCGTTAGTACTGCCTCTCCGTTTGTAACCCGCGTAATATCTTTTAGTGACGGTCTCTCTCTGTCTCTCTATTTCTCCGCCACCTCTCTCTCTCCCTCCCTTTCTCCCTCTCTCTCTCTCTCTGACAGAGTGAGCTGTCTAAGAAGGCTCAACGTAACGCCATTCTGAACTCCACCGTCAAAGACGCCCCTGATTCTACCACCGTCTTTCTCTGAGACACCTCTCACTCTCCCTCTGTCTCTCCCCTGTCTACCTGTCTGTCTGTCTCTCCTCTGTCTATACCTGTCTGTCTGTCTCTCCCCTCTCTCCCTCTCCTCTGTCTGTCTCTCCCCTGTCTCTACCTGTCTGTCTGTCTCTCCCCTCTCTCCCCTCTCTCTCCCTCTCCTCTGTCTGTCTCTCCCCTGTCTCTACCTGTCTGTCTGTCTCTCCCCTCTCTCTACCTGTCTCTGTCTCTCCCCTCTCTCTACCTGTCTGTCTGTCTCTCCCCTGTCTCTACCTGTCTGTCTGTCTCTCCCCTCTCTCTACCTGTCTCTCTCTCCCTCTCCTCTCTGTCTCTCCCCTGTCTCTACCTGTCTGTCTGTCTCTCCCCTCTCTCTACCTGTCTCTCTCTCCCTCTCCTCTGTCTGTCTCTCCCCTGTCTCTACCTGTCTCTCTCTCCCCTCTCTCTACCTCTGTCTGTCTCTCCCCTGTCTACCTGTCTGTCTGTCTCTCCTCTGTCTCTACCTGTCTGTCTGTCTCTCCCCTCTCTCTACCTGTCTCTCTCTCCCTCTCCTCTGTCTGTCTCTCCCCTCTCTCTACCTGTCTGTCTGTCTCTCCCCTCTCTCTACCTCTGTCCTGTTGATTTTTCCAATAAAGGTATATTTTATTATCTTGTCTCCTGTCTTTACTTGCACAGCTAACATGAGTGGATAGACATGAGGTTCGACAACCATCTCTACTGTGAGTTAAGTTAACTTAGGAACAGATCTGTAGTCATGGGTACAGACCAACAAGATCAGAGCTATGAGCTCCTATCAGCTCCAGAGAGACTGGAGATCACAGGCCTCTCTTACTCTGAAATGTAATTGATGTAATTGCTTTATAAATGTTCTTAGCCGGTAGACAAACATAGTCCAGGAGCTTGCTCGATCGCCTTGTTGAGAGGGGTCAGGGAAGAATTTTTACAGCTCACTTATCTGGCCCCCGGGTGATTACTGTTTTTTTTGCTTCCCTCGGGAATATGTAGAGAGTGGGTCGTATGCCCTCCTCCCTTGTTCTCTGTAAAGCGCATTGTGTTGCCTCTGGGTATGAAATGCGCTCTACAAATAAAGCTTTGATTGATTGATTGACAGGTATGAGCCAGCCCTTCACAGCCCTTAGAGAGAGTTTAGAGAAACCCGACGTAGTAAAGATTCCGTCTCGGCCATCCCGGATCGGTCCAGCTTGACCTTAAGGCCATTCCCATCGCCGTGGCGACCGAGGGAGAGAGGGCTCTCTGGGGAGAGTGAATCACAAGTGGTCATGGGTAAATATCGTTTGTCATTACTGAGTAGGGGGAGGCGGAGGCAGGATGTAAATTGCCTCGGCTCCAGCAATAACAATGTCTCGGGCACGTTTAAGTGCTCTCAGGACAGAACGGCGTTTAGACAATTGCAGCCGGTTGCTCTTCAGCTGTCTCCACCAGAGACTATTAGCCAGCCTGTCTGGACCGCGTCCCAAAGCTGCTGAGAGGAACACCATGACAAGCAGCCGGTAGGTGTGTATTACACAGTATGTAACACCATAGTCTGAATCACAGGATGTAATGTCGATTTTTTTGGAATAAACACCGTCTATTTCTCACGACGCAAATCAGATTGCATAACGACTCCTCCCCCTTTAGCTATCTGTGTTTCTGCTCTCAAAGTACCGCTGATGCATCATGGGAAAGCGTTTCTTTCCCCTATTCCTGAATGATGACAGGAACAGCCCAGACCTCCAGCGCTGGCACGTGGCTAAAACAAAGTGTTATAAACGCTCTATTTCTTTAAACCAATCACAATCGTCTTTTTTTTTTCCTCCAACAACCGTGCCCTTGCAAAAAAGTGTCAGGGGATTGAATTTGATTGGCAGGAGATTGATTCAGATTGGCTGATTGGCAGGAGATTGATTCAGATTGGCTGATTGGCAGAGGATTGATTCCGATTGGCTGATTGGCAGAGGATTGATTCCGATTGGCTGATTGGCAGGGGATTGAATCTGATTGGTGCTGCTGGAATAGAGCAGCGACAATGAGAAGCTTATCTCACAAACCCCACATGTGTTGAACCAGACTAGGCTATGAGAGACAGTTACACCACACAGCAAAGACAGCAGGGGACGACTCCGCTAGGGACAGGGACAGCAGGGGACTAGACTCCACTAGGGACAGCAGGGGACTAGACTCCACTAGGGACAGCAGGGGACTAGACTCCACTAGGGACAGGGACAGCAGGGGACTAGACTCTACTAGGGACAGCAGGGGACTAGACTCCACTAGGGACATGAGGGGACTAGACTCTACTAGGGACAGCAGGGGACTAGACTCCACTAGGGACAGCAGGGGACTAGACTCCACTAGGGACAGCAGGGGACTAGACTCCACTAGGGACAGGGAACAGCAGGGGACTAGACTCCACTAGGGACAGGGAACAGCAGGGGACTAGACTCCACTAGGGACAGGGAACAACCGTTTTTAAATAATCTAGACATGAAGGCAAAGCAGCTGTACTGCAAATATCCGTCCCCGTCTACTTCCTGTGCCGGGAAACGTCCAAATCTGCTCTCTCGATGCCATCAAATGTTTGGGAAAAAGCTTGGTTTAAAAGCCCAGTCACCTTCAACATTCAGGAAAAAACATTTCAAAAGTTGCGTTTATTAACGTCACATATGGTACATCCAACAAACGGCAGACTATAAAACATTGTCACATAGCAACAAGACAATACTGCTCCTTATCTCCGAAGCCGGACATGTGCTTTGAAATAAATATGAATGTTCGTGTACATACTGTGTTTGTCATACACACCAGAGTCATTCGCACATTCAGATTCGACCGAAAACAAAGCAGTCCATATCCAAGAATGGCTGATACCAGACCATAAATAGATGTTAGATTGATGTTAAACTGTAGAGGGAGGTGTCTATTTGATGTACATACAAGGGTCACCAGTAGGGGGCGCTGCAGGGACAGAGAAAGAGCTGCAGCTGAAGGTCCGTCTGTAACACTGGTCCAGGTCTCATTGTCAACCTCCAGGACCTGATCACCAGATAACAGGCCAGCCAGCTAGATGTCTTAACTAGTCTGGCAGTCAGTCAGTCAGATGTCTAGACTAGCCAGCCAGCCAGTCATTCAGATGTCTAGACTAGCCAGCCAGCCAGACAGTCATTCAGATGTCTAGACTAGCCAGCCAGTCAGTCAGTCATTCAGATGTCTAGACTAGCCAACCAGACAGTCATTCAGATGTCTAGACTAGCCAGCCAGTCAGTCAGTCATTCAGATGTCTAGACTAGCCAGCCAGCCAGTCATTCAGATGTCTAGACTAGCCAGCCAGCCAGTCATTCAGATGTCTAGACTAGCCAGTCAGCCAGCCAGTCAGATGTCTAGACTAGTCAGTCAGTCAGCCAGTCAGTCAGTCAGTGAGTCAGTCAGTCAGTCACATGTCTAGATTAGTTAGTCAATCTGTGCTGGCTCTCCATCTCCTGCATGCTGGTCATGTTCTAGAACTCGCAGACAGGGTTGATCGGAACGCAAATACAATCTGTTCCTGTGTGTTCTACAGACCCATGTTCACTTCCTGTAGTTCTAAACCAACCTGTCGTCTCTTGGAACTACAATTCTGGATCCTCTTGGAAAGTCCATCAGTTCAACATCCCCTCACATACATGACTGTTCCGCACACGCGTGTCTACGGTCTGCGTCCGAGATCCGTGTCGGGACAGCGCAGGCCGGCTCCTTCAGCAGCGAGGGCGGTGGCGCCACTCTCACGGACGCCTCGGACACCACGATGACGTCATCATTGGGTTCCCAGGGAATCCTGGGACTCCGGTTCGTTGGCGAGGATCCTTTGGCCGCTCCGATTGGGCAGGAAGGACAGCCTGGAGAGACAGGAAGTACTTTTATTGAGGTAGTGGTTAGACGAGGACAGGACACAAGGATGTGTACTCATTAGGCGATGAGGATGTACTTGTAAGGAAACAGAGACAGTACTGTTAAGGATTTTATAGAGTTCATGTCCTTATCTGGTCACAACAACAAACTGCTGTTGATCAAAAAGTGAAACATCTGTTGACATCAGATGGTGAGAACACAACCATGAATGTCTGGCCTGACTTTCCTCAACTGAATCATGAGACTGCTCTGGAATTCTGGCTATAAATGACTGTTTTGTTTTTGGTTATAAGTCATATTAAAGTGGTGTGTTTTAAATCCTCTGAGAATTTTGTGTGAGCGTGTGTGTGTGTGTGTGCGCTCGTGTGTGTGTGTTAGCACAGGCCTGTTGGCTGGCTGACTGACCAGTGTGTATGTGTGTGTGTGCCTGTGCGCATCTGTGTGTGTGTGTGTGCGCGTGTGTGTGTCTGTGTTAGCACAGGCCTGTTGGCTGGCTGACTGACCAGTGTGTTAGTACTGTATGTGTGTGTGTGCCTGTGCGCGTGTGTGTGTGTGTTAGCACAGGCCTGTTGGCTGGCTGACTGACCAGTGTGTTAGTATTGTATGTGTGTGTGTGTGTGTGTGTGTGAGTGTGTGTGTGTGTTAGCACAGGAAGGAAGGCTGGCTGGTTGACCCCCCAGGTACAGAAGGCTCATTGGATGAGGAGTATAAGAAAGACTTGCACTCTGTTTTCCACATACACACACACACACACACACACACACACACATCAGTGGAGGGTCCAAGTAGAATATCATAGCTTCCAGATGTTTGTTTCTCTCTATCAGACCCCCCAGAATTCCCGCCTGAGAACCCTGAGATTCAACTGTCACAAACTTCTCAGCCCTTCTTCTCCAGACCTCCCCCTGCTCCCTCTCTACATTTACACCTCTCTCTCTCTCTCTATCTCCCTCTCTCTCTATCTCTCTTTCTCTGTCTCTATCTCTCTATCTCCCTCTCTCTATCTCTCTTTCTCTGTCTCTCTATCTCTCTTTCTCTGTCTCTATCTCTCTCTCTTTCTCTTTCTCTGTCTCTCTATCTCCCTCTATCTCTCTCTATCTCTCTCTATCTCCCTCTATCTATATATCCCTTTCTCTGTGTGTCAAATTCATTTCTGTGTGTCTCTATCTCTCTGACTCTCTATCTCTCTCTTTCTCCATGAGGGTACCTCAACACCTACCACATTCAGAGGTACCTCAACACCTACCACATTCAGAGGTACCTCAACACCTACCACATTCAGAGGTACCTCAACACCTACCACATTCAGAGGTACATAGATAGATAGATAGATAGATAGATAGATAGTGCATCAGATGTCATTCCTTACCAGTTGTCTAACAGGAAACGGCTCCAGTCTAGCTTTACTCTAACAGAGTCTAGAACAGGAATCAGTCAAACCACCCTCTATCTCTGTTCCCTCACCAGGGAGCCAATCGCAACTGGAGGCTGAATAACTTGTTTGTTATCATAATAACCCCAGATGAAGCTGTGCTATATGATCTGCTTCCTGTCACTCCACTTCCTGTCCCCTCTAGGCGGTGTGTGGCCCTGGGTCTCTGCTATGGGAGCTGGAATAAAGGCCTCCACACCAGTCATTCCCAGGGAGTTCCTCAAGTTCCCTCCTAATCTAATGGAAATGGAGAAGAGAGAGAGAGAGGGAGAGGGAGAGGGAGAGGGAGAGGGAGAGGGAGAGAGAGAGAGAGGGAGAGAGGGAGAGGGAGAGAGAGAGAGAGGGAGAGAGGGAGAGAGAGAGAGGGAGAGAGAGAGAGGGAGAGGGAGAGAGAGGGAGAGAGAGAGAGAGAGAGAGAGAGGGGCCCCATAGCAGTCTAACTGCTTATGACAAAGTCTTCGTCGTCATCATCATCACCACTAGTGTCCCAAAGTACTGCTGTGAGTTCCTCAGACACTGAACCAGGACCAACGCTGACGACCTCTCAACACAAACCGAGTGCCAGACACAGCCCAGCTAGACTGGAGCTAGACGCTGTATAAACACCACGTACTATGATACTGATAATGTTCCCTGTAGCCTACGTCTCACCATATAAGGCTCGGAGTAACATTCCTACATTTTGCTTAAAGGTACCCCGGGGAGTTTATTTTTGGTTACGTAACAGTCTCATTTTAATGCGGGTGAATCTACATTACCACACTTGTTTATGTGTTACTCTCTACATATTCCTGAGGGAAGCAAAAAAACAGTAATCACCCAGGGGCCAGATAAGTGAGCTGTAACAATTATTCCTTGACCCCTCTCAACAAGGCGATCGATCAAGCTCCTGGAGTATGTTTGTCTACCGGCTAAGAACATTTATAAAGCAATACATTACATTAAATTACATTTCAGAGTAAGAGAGGCTAAAAAAGCATCATAGGAGAGAGGACATTCTACGGACATGCTACGACATCCACAGCAGACACGGGGGTATCTATCGGCTTCTTCTCTGCGCCAGAGCACGGTCAGGGCTGGATGGGACTAGCTCTGACCAGCACCAGGCAGAGACCAGGGGACTCAATCAACTGACCAGGACCAGGCAGAGACCAGGGGACTCAATCAACTGACCAGTACCAGGGGACTCAGTCAACTGACCAGGACCAGGGGACTCAGTCAACTGACCAGTACCAGGGGACGCAGTTAACTGACCAGGACCAGGCAGACACCAGGGGACTCAGTCAACTGACCAGCACCAGGCAGACACCAGGGGACTCGGTCAACTGACCAGCACCAGACACACACCAGGGGACTCAGTCAACTGACTAGAACCAGGGGACTCAATCAACTGACCAGGACCAGGCAGAAACCAGGGGACTCAGTCAACTGACCAGAACCAGGGGACTCAGTCAACTGACCAGTACCAGGGGACTCAGTCAACTGACCAGAACCAGGGGACTCAGTCAACTGACCAGAACCAGGGGACTCAGTCAACTGACCAGGACCAGGCAGAGACCAGGGGACTCAGTCAACTGACCAGGACCAGGCAGACACCAGGGGACTCAGTCAACTGACCAGGACCAGGCAGACACCAGGGGACTCAGTCAACTGCTAGGGGAGCCCTGACCGGTCAACTGATACAGAAAATACTAAATAAAATAAATATTTGGTTTGTGAAAGTGCATTTGTGAATTTTCACCACAGCTGTCCGCAGTTAATTAATATGTGCCCCAGACCCACACAGACGGCAGGAGATATGTCAACACAGCATGAGAACTGGACTGGTTCATATCATTTTTCTTTGCCATCCAACAGAAAATAAATCTGAGATATGAGAAACAGAGAGAGCAGACGGATTTACTGTATCTACGGTTCAGAACAGATTGTTCCGGATCGAAGCCAGGTTCACATAAAAAAGCCCGAGCAGTTGTACAATGAAATTCCATTGTTTAACGAGTGACAATTTGTTTTGAAAGTTCTCAAACTGACATTTTTCAAGATAAAACGTCTTTTCTTCTACGGAGAGTTTGGATACTTGATTCTGATTGGCTAGCAGCCGTTGCTAAAATAGTCTATAACCCACGGCTGCGACCGCATAACAATTAGCATGAATGCGCCGTCAATCTCGTTGACGGGGGGCGGGGCTATTGATAAGATCAAGCGGTACTATGCTTTGCTTAGCAACCACTCGCAGCAACCTCACCTTTTTATTAATTACACCCGTTTACCTATTGTAGGTATCCTATTCCAAAAACGCACTCATCAGTTCGACTCCCACACTTCCACACTCCTACCAGCAAGGTTCTGCTCTGGAGAACTGTTTTAATAACTGCACCATGGCTGGAAATGTTCAAATAAACATGAACCACCCGAATTATGCCCATATAGGCTTAAGTGAACAAGGCCTACCCAAAAAGGCTAGATGGCCTATGTTGCCTGGCAACCATTTCATTCAGAACTATAGCCTATCGCGGAAGATTAAAATGATAAGAATGATCGGTATGTATACATAAATGATTGAATGCTACTGTGTTTTTTTGTGAATATATATGTAGTAACCGTTGTAGAAAAGCAATTGACCACGAGAGGCAGTGGGTTACACAGGATTTTACAACAGCCCCGTAGCATTTTACAACAGCCCCGTAGCATTTTACAACAGCCCCGTAGCTGCTGTAAAATCCTGTGTAACCGTCTGCCTCTCGTGATCAATTGCTTAAATTGAGAGTCTCAGAAGGAGACAGGTGTTCTGAAACTGGCTGTTGCATGTCTCAGCTGTGGAGCTGTGCCAGGATTAGGGATAGGGGTAGGTTAGGGGTAGGTTAGGGGTAGTGGTAGGTTAGGGGTAGGGGTAGGTTAGGGGTAGGTTAGGGGTAGGGGTAGGTTAGAGTGTGAGATTAGGGGTAGGGTCCATGGTGCACCAACCCCCCAAGCAACCTCAACCCAGACCAGCACTCATTCTTCCAGGGGAAGAAAAGCCACACAAAAAAAGTTGTTTTCTTAGAAGAAAATGAAAACCATTTGATAAAAGGCAGCCTGATCCTCCAGCTTGATCTCTTACTGCCATTCCTGCCTTGCACAGCTTCCTAGATTAGGGCTGCTGATATGAGCAGACCCAGACAGGGAGCTGGCCCGGCAGAACCAGCGCACGCTGGGTTCCTGGAGCTGGAGCCACAGACAGCTGCACCGTTCAGACCACGTTACGCGAGAGAAACTGGGAAATATTCAAATATTCAAATTCACTTTCCTGCATTTCTTGTTGGGGAGACAGCGCATGCCGATCAGCGGGTAATGCTGAATCACAAGTCAAGTCTGGGATAAAGACTGACCAAAAACAAATGGGCCTCCCTAATCTCCTAATCTGCCCTAATCTAACCCTAATCTAACCCTAATCTAACCCTAATCTACCCTAATATGAGCCTGAGGTGAGATGTAAACATTCAAAACATCTGGCTGGAGTTTTTCTGAGACAACCCTAACCCTAACCCTCCTGAGAGGCTGGGGGCTATTGACACACACACACACACACACAAACACACACACACACACACACACACACACACACACACACACACACACACACACACACACACAAACATATATGTTGAGCTAGGTCTCAGCTCAGTCAGTCATGGCACTGGGGAGGCCTCCAGCCAGCCAGTCCTACACTGAGAGACCAATCACAGCGATCGTTACTGACAGCACTGAGAGACCAATCACAGCGATCTTTACTGACAGCACTGAGAGACCAATCACAGCGATCGTTACTGACAGCACTGAGAGACCAATCGCAGCGATCATTACTAACACAACACAGACAGACCAATCACAGCGACCGTTACTGACACATCACACAGTGACCAATCACAGCGATCATTACTAACACAACACAGACAGACCAATCACAGCGATCGTTAATGACACAGCACAGACAGACCAATCACAACGATCGTTACTAACACAACACAGACAGACCAATCACAGCGACTGTTACTGACACATCACACAGTGACCAATCACAGCGATCATTACTGACACGTCACAGAGAGACCAATCACAACGATCGTTACTGACACGTCTGGCTGGATCCACACCTTGGCTACATGGGCGCGTCCAGAGGCTCTGCTCCGGCTGACAGGACACCTCTGAGTTCATCCGTCATGGGGTTGTTTGTTTGTTGTTGCCATGGCGTTGTTGTTTGTTGTTGTCATGTAAACACACAGAGAGGAGAATAAGATCTTGGAGGTTGCGAAGTATGTTTGGGGGTATTTGTAATGACATTTAGAGACGGCGTTGACTGTGGAGACAATCGGTTTAATCGGGTTAGTCCCCAGAGCTGACACACACACACACACACACACACACACACACACACACACACACACACACACACACACACACACACACACACACACACACACACACACAAGCATGAGCACAGACACACACACACTGCCAACACCACCCCCACAGAAACACACTTGTACACACTAGGAATGAGACAACAATGTCAATCTGTCTACCTATCTATAATGCACAGATGAACCCTTCTACCTTTAATATCACTGCATCATGGATGCCCTCGCCTTCCCAGAACTCTCTCTGCTTCCTGTGGGGTTCACGAGGACTATAGACCACCCACAGCACTCAAATACTGTACTACATGAATGGTTTTTACCTGGGCCAGAAATAGGACAGACGTTGTCTTACCACGTACCATGTGTACAACTCTGCTGTGTAGAACCATCTGTAGAGGAACCCTCGGTCAAAAGGTTCCAGATGGAACCATTTTCAGGTCAGATAGAGCCAAACTGCACCTTCAAGTTCTCTATGGAGGCAACTTTCTATTCAGAGCCAAAAAGGGTTCTTGGTCACCTGAAAAGGGTTCTATCTCAAGATGGTTCCCCTGAAGGGACACATGGTTGTGTTTTTTCCAGAGAGCAGGCCGTGAGCAGACGTAGGTGAGCCAGGACTGAGCTGTCGTCTTCTCTGGTGTTATTGGACCTGGACCTGTGCTTGACCCTAGGGCTGGCCGCTTACTGTAAACACGATCAGGTTGCAGCAAAGGAATCTCCTCTGTCCTCACACACACACACACACACACACACACACACACACACACACACGCCTACCACCATCTCGATATACCCTCCAGCGCCTCATGTACTAGTTGGCAACACACACACTCTCTCTCTCTCTCTCACACACACACACACACACACACACACACACACACACACACCCTGGTATGCAGAGAGGCTGGAGGGTGCTGGTGAGGGGTGTGTGTCCGGAAGCGTACCTATGTTCCCCGGGTCCTATGTTCCTCGGTCCGCAAAAAGGTCTTATGTTCCCCGGGTTCTATGTTCCCCGGGTCCTATGTTTTCCCGGTCCGAAAAAAGGTCCTATGTTCCCCGGGTTCTATGTTCCCCGGGTTCTATGTTCCCCGGTCCGAAAAAAGGTCTTATGTTCCCCGGGTTCTATGTTCCCCAGTCCGAAAAAAGGTCTTATGTTCCCCGGGTCCGATGTTCCTCGGTCCGAAAAAAGGTCTTATGTTCCCTGGGTTCTATGTTCCCCGGCCCAAAAAAAAGATGTGTTCCCCAGTTCCGTAAAAGGCGTCTAGATTGCTTTTTTCCATAAGAATTTCCAGCGAATTAACTACTAAAGAAGAATTAATTTGAGCGTTATCCAGCGAAGCATCCAAATGGTTTTCCATAAACAGAGTTAACACGACTGCATAATGCATAATGCTATATTTACTTTGTAACTCTACCAGCACGGAAACAAGAGATAGGCAATGGAATTGTGGAACTTTCTAGAGGAAAGAGAAAGTTGGCTAGTTGGTACAGTAGGCTATTGATTGTGTGTTTGTGGTTCACTAACGTTAAACTTCAGTAAATCTATCATATAGAAAACATGCCATGATATCTATTTCTTCAATGCAACATATATATTGGATATCGGTGGTTTGTGTGCAGGTTTTGCCCCCTGTGACAGATTGCATTATGGGTAAGCTTTCAAGCACACTCGCAATCTCTCAGTCCGCACTTTCTCACACTGAAAGCCACTTGTGGCTTGGGGGTGAAAGCGAATGCCATTGGGGGAAAATAATATGTTTTTTTCATATATGCTGACTCGACAAAACAAAACAAACATCCCTATTGTCGTGCAGTGAGACGCACATCACATGGTGTAGGGAGGCGGCGATGCCAAAACACACACGACTGACAAGAGCGTCCACTGATGACATTCTTCTCTGCTCTTAACCCATCCCGTGGTCCTTCCCCCAAGGGCAGCTGGGAGCAGACAGTAGGCAGGGTGCATGCTGGGACGCCCCTGGGGGGCCAACCAGGCGCTCCTGTCCGTCTTCGCCAGGGATGGGCAGCGTTAGCGATCTGCTCTTCTGCATGGGTTTTTTGGGTTCTTTTGGGTTCTTTTGGGTACTATTGGGTTCTTTATGGGGGGAAACCCTTTGTAAACTGTAATGCGCCGAGCCACAGCGCCGCTCGTGAGCAATTTGGGGTTCGGTGTCCTGCTCAAGGACACTTCAACACACTGGAACAGGAACTGGAATCGAACCAGCGACCTTCTGATCCCCAGCCGGCCGCTCTACCGCCCGAGCTACGTGCCCTGCTCAACTGCCACAAGGGGATTAGGTTTGGTTCTGTGGTTCTGAACTCATAACGACATCCAATAATAGTCAGAGAGCTGCAGTATCCATACCCTCCTCCAGTCCACATCCGTCCTCAGGTATCATGACTAAGCATCTGTCCTCAGGTAGCATGACTAAGCATCCGTCCTCAGGTATCATGACTAAGCATCCGTCCTCAGGTATCATGACTAAGCATCCCTCCTCAGATAGCATGACTAAGCATCCCTCCTCAGGTATCATGACTAAGCATCCCTCCTCAGGTAGCATGACTAAGCATCCGTCCTCAGGTATCATGACTAAGCATCCGTCCTCAGGTATCATGACTAAGCATCCGTCCTCAGGTATCATGACTAAGCATCCGTCCTCAGGTATCATGACTAAGCATCCGTCCTCAGGTATCATGACTAAGCATCTGTCCTCAGGTATCATGACTAAGCATCCCTCCTCAGGTAGCATGACTAAGCATCCCTCCTCAGGTATCATGACTAAGCATCTGTCCTCAGGTATCATGACTAAGCATCCCTCCTCAGGTAGCATGACTAAGCATCCCTCCTCAGGTATCATGACTAAGCATCCCTCCTCAGGTATCATGACTAAGCATCCGTCCTCAGGTAGCATGACTAAGCATCTGTCCTCAGGTATCATGACTAAACATCCGTCCTCAGGTATCATGACTAAGCATCTGTCCTCAGGTAGCATGACTAAGCATCCGTCCTCAGGTATCATGACTAAGCATCCCTCCTCAGGTATCATGACTAAGCATCCCTCCTCAGGTATCATGACTAAGCATCCTTCCTCAGGTAGCATGACTAAGCATCCCTCCTCAGATATCATGACTAAGCATCTGTCCTCAGATATCATGACTAAGCGTCCGTCGTTAGCATCCTGGTTCTGATGGATCCTCGTGCGCCAGACAGACTCTGTCACCGTCAGGTTAAGCCAGGCCAGACCAGGAGGTCAACAGGCCAGTCACACCTCATTCTGACCATACTGGCCCTGTGTGTGTGTGTGTGTGTGTGTGTGTGTGTGTGTGTGTGTGTGTGTGTGTGTGTGCGTATAAGCCTGCAACCGTTGTCAAAACGGACAAATGTTTCAAGTAAGTCGACACACACACACACACACGCACACACACACACACACACACATTTATATTCCAGAGGGATTCTGCCGTGAGTTTCCAGAAGCCTCCATTCTGCACTAATGAAATTGTTTCACGTCTGCTCTGTTTCTAGCAGACAGGTTTTAATGGGCAGACGTTACGGCCTCTCCTAACGCTGTTAGTCTTTCTGCTTCCTGCATCACACCCCTCATCAGACCAGCTCGCCGACCGGCCGACCGCTACGCCCGCCGGAGCGTCGTCTCAGTCCGCAGTCGAGCATGACACGCTCTTTTCCACCAGGCTTAAGCAGAACCACATGGCGGGCAGGGAAGAGCAGCGGCGCGGGGCATGGAACGACGTCAGAATCGTTAAATATGAAGAAAAAAAAACACAAACAACATGTAACGATATGAGAAAAAGAAGTAACGGCAGGGAGTAAAGAATCCTTTCTGAGAACCCTGTCTAGAACCCAGAGACACACAAAATCTATTTTCTGTTGCTCCATCACGCTGTGCGCATGCGTGCTGGAGCAAGTGGGGAAGCTATTTCGTGTCTAAAGACGTTTCTAAAGATCATATTACAGAGGCATGTGAAAAACCACAACAAGCCCTCGCTCTATGTAAGCACAACTAGCGATTCATAAAGACAGATTGATGAAAACAACCGTTTCGCGGCAGAAAATAGATTTTTTAGAAGCTGCATTCTCAGTGCCCCGTCCGCCGCCATTACATGGATATACTTGGCTCGCGCTGGATTTTACATTTCTTCTACAGGCCTCCGAACTACACCAAAGTTATCTTGGTGAGTCAAACGTCTTCTAATATGCCGTAAATAAGGTCCAGGTTGTCAAAAACGAGCATTCTCCTTTAATATTTGAATGCACGGTGTAAAGCAGGTCTTTGACATCCTAGTCTGCTACTGTAGGTTGTTCTGCTCCATGTTGTTGTCCCCCCCCACCACCATCCCCCCTCCCTCAGGCAATGTTGATGTCATGGGTTCATGTCTGCTGTGACTGTGCTGATAAGTACTTACACACACACACACACACACACACACACACACACACACACGCAGGCTGGCACACACATAAACACACACACACACACACACACACACACACGCAGGCTGGCACACACATACACACACACACCGCCACACCACCACACACACACACACACACACACACACACACTCACAGAGGTGCCTGAGTCTGTCAGCCTCTCAGCCAAACAGGGCATGGAAAAGCAGAAGGCAGAGGCATGATCTAAACTTCGTTGAGGAGCCAGCGTTCATCACGCCTGCGGACCACCCCCCCCCCACCCCCCAGTCCAAACCCCTTCCTCCAGGAATGTACCAACGTTTGTGTGGTGCTGTGTCTGTTCTTCCACAGTTCAATACCCACGATGCCGAGGATCTAATGACCAAAAACCCTACGAGAGAGACAGATATGGGCATGTGTCTAGTTAGTGGTATTTCGTTCAGCAGCTTAACTGGGTCAGGATTCTCGGATGATTCTCGGATGATTCTCTCTACGGACCGGGGAGATTAACCTGCTTTCCTGTCCAAAGCCTGAGCAGTCCTCTCCGAAGGACCGAGCCTCATTTGGAGACGGCGGCAAAGACACCAGGGACGTCTGTTTGACAGACATACTGGAGGTGCACTTGTTTTAGGAGGCTCAAAGGATTCAGTGCAACATTCCCCAAAGAGCAGGCCCTGTATGCCAAGCAGCAAGGTCATAGTTATACATTTTGGTAATTTAAACATTGTACCTGGCTCAGCCCTGGGTGGAGTTAAGGACCACCAGGCCAGGCTCAGCCCTGGGTGGAGTTATGGACCACCAGGCCAGGCTCAGCCCTGGGTGGAGTTAAGGACCACCAGGCCAGGCTCAGCCCTGGGTGGAGTTAAGGACACACCAGGCCAGGCTCAGCCCTGGGTGGAGTTAAGGACACACCAGGCCAGGCTCAGCCCTGGGTGGAGTTAAGGACACACCAGGCCAGGCTCAGCCCTGGGTGGAGTTAAGAACCACCAGACCAGGCTCAGCCCTGGGTGGAGTTAAGGACACACCTGGCCAGGCTCAGCCCTGGGTGGAGTTAAGGAACACCAGGCCAGGCTCAGCCCTGCGTGGAGTTAAGGACCACCAGGCCAGGCTCAGCCCTGGGTGGAGTTAAGGACACACCAGGCCAAGCTCAGCCCTGGGTAGAGTTAAGGACACACCAGGCCTGGCTCAGCCCTGGGTGGAGTTACGGACCTACCTGAGAGCCATGGAGGTGCCGTTGACGGAGGGTCGCGAGGGTCCGTAGCTGCCCTGGCGCGTCCCCGCGTACCGCTCGTCCCCGCAGCACAGCGTCATCAGGAAGGCGCGTCGGAAGGCGCGGTTCAGGAAGGCGTAGAGGAAGGGGTTGAGGCCGGAGTTGACGTAGCCAAGCCACAACCACGCCGACCACACCTGCCACGGCACGCTGTACCGCACGAACGGGTCCACCACGTTGGTGACGAAGAACGGCGCCCAGCACAAGCAGAAACATCCCATAATAACCGCCAGCGTCTTGGCCGCCTTGGTCTCCACGCGCATCCGGCTCGACGTCGGGTGCTCGACGGAGCCGCGCCCGGAGGCGGACGGCGGGTATTGCTCGAGGGGGGCGGATCCGGCGCGCTTCAGCGTGCCGATCTGCCGGGCGTGGCCCATGGCGGTGACGTAGATGCGCTGGTAGGCCAGGACCATGAGGCCGAAGGGGAGGTAGAAGGCCACGGCGGAGCAGACCAGGGCGTACGGACGGTTGACCATGAAGAGGCAGCTGGTGTCGTTGGCGCCGAGGGACGCGCGGCGCTCCTCGATCTGAGGGGACAGAAACGCACGCGGAGACAGACGGGTCACACGTGTTCATATCCACACGCGTGTGCACGGAGATGATGTCACTGCTACTGATGGGATTAAAACCCACAATCTTGGTGTTGCAGGCGCCAAGTCGTCACCAGTCACATGTGACCACAGAGGCACGTTGGAGTATGGGAGTAGGGAGGCTGGAGGTGGGTGACTAGCTGGGGGAGGCTAGGGGCAAGAGGCTGGAAGGGGCAGTACTGGTCATCTCTAGAGGCTGGGAGGGGCAGTACTGGTCAATAGGGACATTTACATTGGACCAACATGGATGAGTCTCAGTGTTTAAACCTGAATGGGGCTAGAGTTATAGCATGTGTGTGTGTGTGTGTGTGTGTGTGTGTGTGTGTGTGTGTGTGTGTGTGTATGTATGTATATCTGTGTGTGTGTGTACATGTACAGTATGTGTGTGTGTGCGTGTGTATATATATGTATAATATGTGTGTGCACATGCACTGTGTGTGTGTGTACAGTACGTGAGTGTGTGTGTGTGTGTGTGTGTAGTTATGAACTAGCTTCCCCTAGAGAGCCAGAGGTATTCAGCGTTGTAGAGCGAGCGAGGTTTGTTCAGCTCCACGAGCCGCACTCTCGTTTGAACTGCTTGGCTCCCAGCTGAAGTGCATCTCTGGGGGGGAACAGCTTAGTGATTTACTGGGCTCAACGTCCTCCTGTATAGCTGCCCGGGGGCCTGGAAGTGTTATTCAAATAAGAGGATATTCAACATGTTCTAGATTCATCTTATCCCCCAGTGTCTGAAGCTGTCAAGGCTTTTTAAGACTGACAAAACTGTTTACTAGGAGACGTCCACATAGCAACTGATCCAGCGAGACCGAAAACGTGAGAACAACCCGGATCGTTCTTTGTTTTGTTTTTTCCTCGGAATCGAACAATTTCACAGCTCTCAAAACATCTGAGTGGATATGCCTGATAACCAGTGTACTTTCCAACACAGGTTAAGCCCCTCCCTGTTTTAACAGCCGGCTCTATGAGAGAGGGGGCCCCACGCGGGAATCCGGCCAGGGGCCCCCCCCTCCGCGGGTGAGTGTTGGGGTGTGGGGGGGGGTTGCGAGTGTGATGCCTTGGGGATGATGGCCAGAAAATGGAATTGAGGATTTGTGTTCCTGTGATTAAAGTGGCAATAATTTGAACTAAAGGAAGATTGATTGATTTTATTGATTGATTGATTTTTATTTATTTTTAAGACAGGGACAAGGTACAGTAGACATTTAAGCAACAACTGATACCAGTATTTCTATCATTTCAATTCTTCTTGTGGGAATAGGGAGAGGCTGGGGTTGTCAGGGTGGTCTACCATACTAGGGAAGGGTAGGTTTTAGTATTGGGAATGTTATTATGATTTTTGTGGGATTTTATTGTATTGTATTTTGTATGCTTACCTACCCAGGGACTGCAGATGGAAATTACATAATTAGCTACACTCAGGTGCAATGCATCTTTTCTCAGTAATTGCTCTACCAACTGAGCTAAAAACAAGCGTGTGTGGTGACAAAGTGGCAGAGTGACTCACGATGTCCTCGATGCCGATGGTGTTCCAGCTTTGCATGATGGGTAGGAAGGAGATGAAGGAGGGGATGAGCCAGCAGCCTCCGAGCATCAGCGCCACGCGCACCGGGGTCATCTTGTGACGGTACACCAGCGGCTGGCAGCAGATGGCAACGTACCTGGACATATATCAAAACATATAGTGACAATATAATATAGAACAGTACCTGGAGATATATAGGTTTTTATTTGTCTCTCTTTGTACCCAGGCTGCGCCCCGGGCTGATGTAACAGTTGGTTGGGGGGCGCATTATAAATAAAAATAACATAACATAACATAACATAACATAACATAACATATAACACTTAATATATAAAATACTGCCTGGAGATCTATAACACTAAATATATTGTTACAATGTAGCAGTACCTGGAGAGATATAACACAAAATATACAGAATATTACAATATAACATAGTACATGGAGATATATAACCTAAAATATACGGTATATCACGATATACATAGTAGCTGGAGATTTATAACGCTAAATATTTGGTATAACACAATATAACATAGTACCTGGAGATATATAACACAAAATATACAGAATAACACAATATAACATAGGGTACCTGGAGATATACAACACAAAATATACAGAATATCACAATATATAACATAGTCCCTGTAGTTTTATAACACAAAATATACAATATATCACAATAACAGTACCTGGAGATACAGTATATAACACAAAATATATAGTGTCTGTTCTATTGTACTTAGCTCCGCCCACCTGTCCAGCGCGATGCAGCAGAGGTGCAGTATGGACGCGGTGGTCAGTAACACGTCCAGGGAGGTCCGGACCAGACAGAAGATCTCCCCGTAGTGCCAGTGGCCTGTGGCCAGCTCCATGGCCGCCAGCGGCATCACCAGCAGCGCCACCAGCAAGTCGGCGAACGCCAGCGACACGATGAAGTAGTTGGTCTTCTTCTTCCTGCGTGGGGGGTCAGGCCAGGGTCAGGGGTTAAAAGGTGAAATATCGCTGGTGAATGGTTTGGAAAGCAGCTACGCAGTGTCCATCTACAATGACCCTAGTATTTAAGTATATACTAGTATTTAAGTGATCTGAAAAGATATTCCACTCTGAAAACAAGTATGTTTTTCCAACCTCAAAAGTGTTTGAGTGACAGACAGGAAGTGGCAGGAAGTGGCCTATTTACCCACCTGGCAGTCATTTGTGTCCTACTTCAATGGAAATCAGTCCAGTTCTTTTATCTAGATCATTCTATTATCATTTAACATGGGCTGAATGTGTAACAAGGCCCAGCTGGATATATATAGTAGTACAGCAGACCCTAGTGACCACTACCCTAGCCCTGACCCTCTAACCCTAGCCCTGACCCTAAGAGAGAGAGACAGGTAGACACACTACCCTAGCCCTGACCCTAAGAGAGAGAGAGACAGGTAGACACACTACCCTAGCCCTGACCCTAAGAGAGAGAGACAGGTAGACACACTACCCTAGCCCTGACCCTAAGAGAGAGAGAGACAGGTAGACACACTACCCTAGCCCTGACCCTAAGAGAGAGAGAGACAGGTAGACACACTACCCTAGCCCTGACCCTAAGAGAGAGAGAGACAGGCAGACACACTACCCTAACCCTAACAGAGAGAGAGACAGGCAGACACACTACCCTAACCCTAAGAGAGAGAGACAGGTAGACACACTACCCTAGCCCTGACCCTAAGAGAGAGAGAGACAGGTAGACACACTACCCTAGCCCTGACCCTCTAACCCTAACCCTGACCCTAAGAGAGAGAGACAGGTAGACACACTACCCTAACCCTGACCCTAAGAGAGAGAGAGACAGGCAGACACACTACCCTAACCCTAAGAGAGAGAGACAGGTAGACACACTACCCTAACCCTAAGAGAGAGAGACAGGTAGACACACTACCCTGACCCTAAGAGAGAGAGACAGGTAGACACACTACCCTGACCCTAACCCTAAGAGAGAGAGAGACAGGTAGACACACTACCCTAACCCTAAGAGAGAGAGAGACAGGTAGACACACTGCCCTGACCCTAATAGAGAGAGAGACAGGTAGACACTACCCTAACCCTAAGAGAGAGAGAGACAGGTAGACGTAGATGAGGTGGCGTAAATAACAGGAAGTAAGGTGGCGTAGATAACAGGAAGTGAGGTGACATACTGTAGATAACAGGAAGTGAGGTGACATACTGTAGATAACAGGAAGTGAGGTGGTGTAGATAACAGGAAGTGAGGTGACATACAGTAGATAACAGAAAGTGAGGTGGTGTAGATAACAGGAAGTGAGGTGGTATACTGTAGGTAACAGGAAGTGAGGTGGTGTAGAAAACAGGAAGTGAGGTGGCATACTGTAGATAACAGGAAGTGAGGTGGTGTAGATAACAGGAAGTGAGGTGACATACTGTAGATAACAGGAAGTGAGGTGTTGTAGATAACAGGAAGTGAGGTGGCATACCGCAGGTGTCTGTCCTTGCAGAGGGCCACCATCACCAGCAGGTTCCCCAGGACGGTCATGATGATGATGACGGTGAGGAAGACGGTGAGAACGGCCGTCTTCACGGAGACCAGAGCGCGTTCCGTGGTTGGAACCTCATCCACAGTACTACAGGAACAGAAAATACCTCTGTCTGTTAATATCCAACCTCTAGATTTCTATAATTACAAAAACAAACAAATCCCAATGTTTCTACTGCTGTAACAGCAGTGACTGGCTGCAGGCTCTGATTGGCTGATCATCAAACCTGAAACAGATGTAATGAATACATGCTGATGCTCATTTGAAATGATGGTTAAGATTTGTCATATGTACTTATTACAGGTAAGACATATTTCACTGTACCGTGTGTGTGTGTGTGTGTGTGTGTGTGTGTGTGTGTGTGTGTGTGTGTGTGTGTTTTGGAAGTCTTACTGTTGAGCTGGCTGTAATGCTCTGGCCATCACTGGTCTCCCTCAACCCTCACTTTGGCCCTGAGGACACACACACACACACGCACACACACACACACACACACACAGAATCAGTCCAGAATCAGACCTCATCCTTGCATACAGACATCAGTCCAAATCTGATACCCTGTTCTGCCCGGCAACACACTGCTCTATAGTGGGTGTGATGTCATAAACATAGTTTACAGTAATGTCAAGTTTATGAGCGGTATCTCCCCTTATACAGTGCATCCGGAAAGTATTCACACCCATTCACTTTTTTCACATTTGGTTATGTAACAGCCTTATTCCACAATGGATTCAATTAATTTTTTCCTCATCGATCTACACAAAATAACCCATCATGACAACGTCACCCAGGCTCGGGGTGGTAAAAGGATAGCCCCTCCCCCAGGCTCAGGGTGGTAAAAGGATAGCCCCTCCCCCAGGTTCGGGGTGGTAAAAGAATAGCCCCTCCCCCAGGCTCGGGGTGGTAAAAGAATAGCCCCTCCCCCAGGCTCGGGGTGGTAAAAGAATAGCCCCTCCCCCAGGCTCGGGTTGGTAAAAGGATAGCCCCTCCCTCAGGCTCGGGGTGGTAAAAGGATAGCCCCTCCCCCAGGCTCGGGGTGGTAAAAGGATAGCCCCGCCCCCAGGCTCGGGGTGGTAAAAGGATAGCCCCGAGCCTCGGGAGGAGAGGACACAACACCTAACCCGCACGACGAACTGGGAACTGTGGCCTGAGGGGGCGGTAACCCTCGGACACCGTGGTGGACAGCGGTGGTCAGGGAAGCCGTCCGCCTGAAGAAGGAGGCCTTCTGGGATATGTTAGCCCGGGGGACCCCAGAAGCAGTTGCAGGGTATCGACTGGGCCGGAGGGCTGCGGCTTCGGCCGTGACCAAGGCAAAGCAGCGGGTGTGGGAGGAGTTTGGAGAAACCATGGAGAAGGACTTTCGGTCGGCACCAAAGTGTTTCTGGAAGACCATCAGACACCTCAGGAAGGGAAAGCGGGGACCATCCAAGCTGTGTACAGCAAGGAGGGGACATTGCTGACCTCAACTGAGGAGGTTGTTGAGCGTTGGAAGGAGCACTTTGAGGAACTCCTGAACCCGACTCATCCACCCTCTACGATCGAGGCAGAGCTGGAAGATGATGGGGGGTCGTCAATTTCCCTGGAGGAGGTCACTGAGGTAATAAAACAATTACACAGTGGCAGAGCCCCAGGGACTGATGAGATCCGTCCAGAAATGCTGAAGGCGCTGGGTGTTGAGGGGCTGTCTTGGTTGACACGCCTCTTTAACATTGCGTGGAAGTCTGGGTCAGTGCCAAAGGAGTGGCAGACTGGGGTGGTGGGAGGAGGCCGCGGGGTAGACCCAGGACTAGGTGGCGGGACTACATCTCCGCACTGGCCTGTGAGCGGCTAAAGATTCCCCAGGCAGAGCTGGTTGATGCTGCTAGGGAAAGGGATGTCTGGGGCCCCCTGCTGGAGCTGCTGCCTCCGCGACCCGACCCCGGATAAGGGGATGAAGATGGATGGATGGATGGATGGATAGCAACTGGGCGACTAGTCCAGATAAAGATAAAAATAAAGATGAATGCAGCAATGTACAGAGAGATCCTTGATGAAAACCTGCTCCAGAACGCTCTGGAACCGGAACCTTCCAACAGGACAACGGCCCAAAGCACGCAGCCAAGAGAACAAAGGAGTGGCTTCGGAACAAGTCTATGAATGTTCTTTGAGTGGCCCAGCCAGAGCCCAGACTTGAACCTGATTGAACATCTCTGGAAAGACCTGAAAAGCGCTGTGCAGCGACGCTTCCCATTTAACCTGAAAGAGCTTGATGATGTTTAATTGAACTTTAACTAGTCAGGTGCCTGTTATGGCATGTTCAGAAATTAGACTTGTAGGCTATATTTCCAAGGGAAGAAGAGAGAGGGACAGTAATGAGAGAGATAAAAGGAGAAGATGAGAGAGAAGTATGAGGGGAAGCTGGGGAGGGATATAACATCCAACTTAGCTGAACCCGTCGCTAAACCACAAGTTTGACCATAAGTTTTAAACGTTTTAACAATTAGAAATGTGTTTAGCTCACATTTTTACTCTAATTGAGTCAATTAGCAGCTAACTACAGTGACTGTTAGCAGCTGCCTAAGACTCGTGGGCGGACATCGGATCGTCTAATTAGCTAGCTAGCATCATGGCTAGCGGCCATTTTCTGATGTAGTGCTGATCAAATCAACATATTTCGGTTCATTATGAGACTGTGGTGGGACATAATGGGACCTCTGGTGTAAAGATTCTTTCAAGCACACAAATAGACACAAACATTGATTTAATCTTATAATTATATGCTGGAATGTTCTGCCACTGCTGTCAGCGCTAACAGACAGTTAATAGAGGAATATTCCAGAGTTTTCGTCCGTCCCCTCTGAGCTGTACAATGAAGCCACCCTGGATTCCCATATGGGGTCAGACCACCACACTGCTGTGATTGGACCCAGATTGTGCATTTTTTTTGTCCAAATCCAGCACAAATGGTGCATTAATATTCACAGGAATGTGGGAAATTAAGTGTTTCGTGTTCACAATTTCCTGGGGGAGGAGCGGAAATACTGCACACACACACACACACACACACACACACACACACACACACACACACACACACACACACACACACACACACACAGTCACCTGACTGCCTTCTGCCTCCACCAAGGATGTTTGATCAACATTCCAGAAGCCAAATTCCTTGAAGCAGATCGGATACATGGCAGGCAGACACAAAGAAGATGAGAGGAGAAGAGAGGAGAGGGGATGAGGGGGGAGGAAAGAGAGATGAGGAGATGAGAGAGGAGGAGAGGAGGGGAGACAAGGGGAGAGGAGATGAGGGGTGAGGAGAGAAAAGAGGAGATGAGAGAAGAGGAGAGGGAGCAGAGCAGGAGGGAGGAGAGGAGAAGAGAGGAGAGGGAGGAGAGGAGAAGAGAGGAGACAAGGAAAAGGGAGAGGAGACGAGGAGAGGGGAGAGGAGGGGAGAAGAGGAGAGAAGGGAAGATGAGAGAGAAAAGAGGAGAGGAGAAGACAGTCAATCCCATTAGATATTGTTTTCGGTGGCAGGTGTTGGTTGACTAGCAGGATTATGCAAAAACAACCAGAGAAATGTTCCTGAAACTCAGTGGAGTGGTTACCGACCCCCCCCCCCACCCCCACCCCCCACGCCACACACCTTTCCTGGTTCCTGATTCCCATGTGGGGGGCGCTAGAGACACTGTTTGGACAGTGGGGTGTGGAGAGAGAGCCAGGAGTGCATCAAACCTCCCCACGCCAGCTCCGACCCGAAGGGGGGGGGCACCACAAAGCCACCTGCACGCGGCTGCCCATTCACCTCCATTTATTTTGACGCGGTTCATCAAAAAATCAACAGCTTTGAATTAGCTAGTCATAGCTAGCTAGCTAGATTCCTGCTGCCAGTCCTGTCATTGCTAGCTAGCTAGCTAGCTATATGCTACATGACATTCCTCCTAACATGTAGCCCATCATACAGGCAGAAATGATATGATCAACTGCAGAGAGAAGAGAGAGATAGAGAGATAGAAAGAGGGAGCGAGAGGGAGAAAGGAGAAAGAGAAACAAAGAGAGACAGCAAACAGTGGGATAGGCCTGTTTGACAACGGCACTCGCATCCCTCATAAAGCATAGCGGCTTGACAACACAAACACACACACACACACACACACACACACACACTGCACGATCACATGTACTGTACGTCTGCACACAGGCACACATGCAAGCATGGAGGCATGCGGTAAATACACACACACACACACACACACATCATCTCTGAACAAATACTTTTCACACATTCAGTGGTATGAGACAATATTTGCCCGATCTGAAGGTCGGAAAAAAGCTCATATTTCCTGACAGGTTATTTCCTTTGAAGTTTGGCCGAGGAGTTTCCTGCCTTCGCCGCTCAACGTTTACATTTCTCAACTGGCTGACGAGGAGAAGAGTCACACAGGATGAACACCCGGACGTATAGAGACGAGAGGAGGAGAGGAAAGAGGAGAGGAGAGAGGGAAGGATAGAAAGGGAGAGGAGAAAAGGGGGGGAGAATAGGAAAGGGGAGAGGAGGAGAAGATGGAGGAGAGAGGGGAAGGCCAAATCACACCTCGCCTTGTAGCTGTGGGTCACAACAAGGGTGAGTAAATATATTCTTGGAGAGTAAGGGGAGAAAGGAGGTGAGGAGGAGAAGGTGAAAGTGTGGGGAGGGGTGAGGAGGAGGAGGAGAGGGTGAAAGTGTGGGGAGGGGTGAGGAGGAGGAGAGGGTGAAAGTGTTGGGGAGGGGTGAGGAGGAGAGGGTGAAAGTGTGGGGAGGGGTGAGGAGGAGAGGGTTGTGGGAGGGGTGAGGAGGAGAGGGTGAAAGTGTGGGGAGGGGTGAGGAGGAGAGGGTGAAAGTGTGGGGAGGGGTGAGGAGGAGAGGGTGAAAGTGTGAGGAGGGGTGAGGAGGAGAGGGTGAAAGTGTGGGGAGGGGTGAGGAGGAGGAGAGGGTGAAAGTGTGAGGAGGGGTGAGGAGGAGAAGGTGAAAGTGTGGGGAGGGGTGAGGAGGAGGAGAGGGTGAAAGTGTGGGGAGGGGTGAGGAGGAGAGGGTGAAAGTGTGGGGAGGGGTGAGGAGGAGGAGAGGGTGAAAGTGTGGGGAGGGGTGAGGAGGAGAAGGTGAAAGTGTGGGGAGGGGTGAGGAGAGGGTGAAAGTGTGGGGAGGGGTGAGGAGGAGAGGGTGAAAGTGTGGGGAGGGGTGAGGAGGAGAGGGAGAAAGTGTGGGGAGGGGTGAGGAGGAGGAGAGGGTGAAAGTGTGGGGAGGGGTGAGGAGGAGAGGAGGGTGAAAGTGTGGGGAGGGGTGAGGAGGAGAGGGTGAAAGTGTGGGGAGGGGTGAGGAGGAGAGGGTGAAAGTGTGGGGAGGGGTGAGGAGGAGAGGGTGAAAGTGTGGGGAGGGGTGAGGAGGAGAGGGTGAAAGTGTGGGGAGGGGTGAGGAGGAGGAGAGGGTGAAAGTGTGGGGAGGGGTGAGGAGGAGGAGAGGGTGAAAGTGTGGGGAGGGGTGAGGAGGAGAGGGTGAAAGTGTGGGGAGGGGTGAGGAGGAGAGGGTGAAAGTGTGGGGAGGGGTGAGGAGGAGGAGAGGTGAAAGTGTGGGGAGGGGTGAGGAGGAGAGGGTGAAAGTGTGGGGAGGGGTGAGGAGGAGGAGAGGTGAAAGTGTGGGGAGGGGTGAGGAGGAGAGGTGAAAGTGTGGGGAGGGGTGAGGAGGAGAGGGTGAAAGTGTGGGGAGGGGGTGAGGGAGGAGAGGGTGAAAGTGTGGGGAGGGGTGAGGAGGAGAGGGTGAAAGTGTGGGGGGAGGGGTGAGGAGGAGAGGGTGAAAGTGTGGGGAGGGGTGAGGAGGAGAGGGTGAAGAGGGTGGGTGAGGGGAGGGAGTGTGGGGAGGGGTGAGGTGGAGGGTAGGAGGAGAAGGTGAAAGTGTGGGGAGGGGTGAAGGAGGAGAGGGTGAAAGTGTGGGGAGGGTGAGGAGGAGAGGGTGAAAGTGTGGGGAGGGGTGAGGAGGAGAGGGTGAAAGTGTGGGGAGGGGTGAGGAGGAGGAGAGGGTGAAAGTGTGGGGAGGGGTTGAGGAGGAGGAGAGGGTGAAAGTGTGGGGAGGGGTGAGGAGGAGAGGGTGAAAGTGTGGGAGGGGTGAGGAGGAGAGGGTGAAAGTGTGGGGAGGGGTGAGGAGGAGAGGGTGAAAGTGTGGGGAGGGGTGAGGAGGAGAGGTTGAAAGTGTGGGAGGGGTGAGGAGAGGAGAGGGTGAAAGTGTGGGGAGGGGTGAGGAGGAGAGGGTGAAAGTGTGGGGAGGGGTGAGGAGGAGGAGAGGGTGAAAGTGTGGGGAGGGGTGAGGAGGAGAAGAGGGTGAAAGTGTGGGGAGGAGTGAGGAGGAGGAGAGGGTGAAAGTGTGGGGAGGGGTGAGGAGGAGAGGGTGAAAGTGTGGGGAGGGGTGAGGAGGAGGAGAGGGTGAAAGCTGTGGGGAGGGTGAGGAGGAGAGGGTGAAAGTGTGGGGAGGGGTGAGGAGGAGGAGAGGGTGAAAGTGTGGGGAGGGGTGAGGAGGAGAGGGTGAAAGTGTGGGAGGGGTGAGGAGGACGAGGGTGAAAGTGTGGGGAGGGGTGAGGAGGAGGAGAGGGTGAAAGTGTGGGGAGGGGTGAGGAGGAGAAGGTGAAAGTGTGGGGAGGGGTGAGGAGGAGAAGGTGAAAGTGTG
>NC_140263.1:4249424-4251808 GCF_949987555.1 Borostomias antarcticus | reverse complement strand
AGCCATCGTAGCATTGTAGCAATCATAGCATCGTAGCATTATAGCATTATAGCATTATAGCATTATAGCATCATAGCATTATAGCATCGTAGCATCGTAGCATCGTAGCATCATAGCATCGTAGCATCATAGCATCGTAGCATTATAGCTTTGTAGCATTATAGCATTGTAGCATTGTAGCATCGTAGCATCATAGCATCTACAGTGAAAATTCTCTCTCTCCTCAGCAACAAAGGTCAGGAGCATCTGCTCTGTAGCCTTGGCAACGGGCCCAGGAAGTGCATCGGAACCCAGCTAAACGACGTCTTCCTCAAGGTGACTACTCTTTCTTCTCCTCTCCTCTCGTCATCAACAAAATGGTCACAAAATGATGTTATTTTATGTTGGAAGTCGTTGGAAAGGTATAATTCGCAGTGCTTTATGGGATGGGTAGTTCCTTCTCTCCAAATAATTATGTAGTCTTGTAGCCTTGCCCGTTTTGAGTTTTTTTTGCTCAGAATCAAATGGATTAAGATCATGATTCATCAGCTTGCCAGTGGGCTTGGTTCCAGGATAAACTCTTTATATAAGGCACAAATTCACTTCCTGATCGGGACTGCTGCACTCTGTTATGGAAAGACTGAGAGAGTCGACGGCTGGATGAGCACCCAGCTGGCTGGCCTTGGGGGGAGGAGGGGAGAGGAGGGGGGGACAGGCTAGCTGGCCTTGGGGGGGGGGGGGGGAGGAGAGGAGAGGCTAGCTGCCTTGGGGGGAGGAGGGGAGAGGAGGGGGGAGAGAAGCTAGCTGGCCTTGGGGGGAGGAGGAGGGGAGAGGAGGAGGGGAGAGGCTAGCTGGCCTGGGGGAGGAGGAGGCGAGAGGCGGGGGGAGGAAGGAGGAGGAGGTGGGGAGAGGCTAGCTGGCCTGGGGGAGGAGGAGGGGGAGGAGGAGGAGGCGAGAGGCGGGGGGAGGAGGAGGAGGAGGGGGGAGAGGCTAGCTGGCCTGGGGGAGGAGGAGGGGGGAGGAGGAGGAGGGGAGGAGGAGGAGGAGGGGGAGGAGGGGGAGGGGGAGGGGGAGGGAGGCTCTGTAGGAAACCCTCCTGTCTTCCAGGAGAGGGTTGCTGCCGTGGTGACGTTATGTTAAGTGTTGCCGCGGGTACCGGAACACACCAGCTGAGCAGGGGCTTTCTCTGGTGTCACGGCAACGCTCAGACTGGGACTCACACACACACACACACACATCACATACACACACACACACACACACACACACATACACACACACACACACACACACGGTAAACAATTGCTAGCAGGTGAGAACAGGACAGGTGTGTGTTGGCTGGACAACAGGAAGTAGGCGGGGAGGTGTTTCCTGTGGGCGGAGAGGGGCTAATCAGCCACGGTGTCATGTGACGGGCAAGCAGTTCACACAGGATATCCAGTAATGACTGAAAATAAAAACCTTTATGGACCCCATGAGGATAATAATACCAGTAGGGGGTGGAGATGGAGGGGGAGGATGGGGGGGGAGATGGAGGGGGAGGGATGGAGGGATGGGGGGAGGGGTGGAGATGGAGGGGGAGGGATGAGGAGGATGGGGAGGGGTGGAGATGGAGATGGAGGGATGGGGGAAGGGGTGGAGATGGAAGGATGGGGGAAGGGATGGAGATGGAGGGATGGGGGGGATGGGGGTAGGGGTGGAGATGGAGGGGGGAGGGATGGAGGGTGGGGGGAAGGGATGGAGATGGAGATGGAGGGATGGGGGGTAGGGGTGGAGATGGAGGGGGAGGGATGGAGGGATGGGGGGAAGGAGTGGATGGAGGGGGAGGGATGGGGGAAGGGATGGAGATGGAGGGGGAGGGATGGAGGGATGGGGGGGGAGGGGTGGAGATGGAGGGGGAGGGATGGAGGGATGGGGGTAGGGGTGGAGATGGAGGGGGAGGGATGGGGGTAGGGGTGGAGATGGAGGGATGGGGGGATGGGGGGAAGGGATGGAGGGGGAGAAGGGAGGAATACACAGGTGTGACCAGAGGGCTCTAGGTATGTAGGTCAAAGTAATGAGTCATCCTCTCCATCCCTCCCTCCCTCCCTCCCTCCCTCCCCTGACCCTCGTCCTCCCCCGGGACAAGCCTGCCTGTCTGTAGAGGGATGCTCCCATCTGATAGGTCACTTAGCAGGGCCCATCTGATAGGTCACTTAGCAGGGCCCATCTGATAGGTCACTTAGCAGGGCCCATCTGATAGGTCACTTAGCAGGGTCCATCTGGGGCCAGAACCAGAACACAACAGCGTTAGTAGAACTAGAATCTAGGCAGAAACACAATAATAAAATGTTAATGCAAAAATAAAATAGAACAGTGATATACTGTACGTACTGTAATATGTGTGTGTGTGTGTGTGTGTGTTG
>NC_140263.1:4241924-4244424 GCF_949987555.1 Borostomias antarcticus | reverse complement strand
TACATCTCTACTGATATCTCCCTTACATCTCTACTAGTGTCTCCTCTACATCTCTACTAGTGTCTCCTCTATATCTCTACTGGTGTCTCCTCTATATCTCTACTGATATCTCCTCTACATCTCTGCTGGTGTCTCCTCTACATCTCTACTGATATCTCCTCTACATCTCTGCTGGTGTCTCCTCTACATCTCTACTAGGGTCTATATCTCTACTGATATCTCCTCTACATCTCTGCTGGTGTCTCCTCTACATCTCTACTGATATCTCCTCTACATCTCTGCTGGTGTCTCCTCTACATCTCTACTAGTGTCTCCTCTATATCTCTACTGATATCTCCTCTACATCTCTGCTGGTGTCTCCTCTACATCTCTACTCCTCTCCAGTCCCAGGAGCTCAGTGAACAATCTCACTAGTCTCTCACAATCCAGTCTGTATTTAACCATTATACAACCGCCTCGGATTAGAATGTCTGACATTGTACGATTCATGCGAAGTATTCGATATGTTTTGTCTAATATCTTTCCAGGAACCTTCTCATTGGCAAATGTAAACATGTAACTGGATTTTCCAGCCTAGTGTTGTTTACAGTCTTGTTTAAATATAGAACCTGGAACTTTCTCTGTCCCCCTCACTGACCGAACCAACAGCGACCAAAGTCCTGACCTTTGTTCAGACAGAGAGAGCCGCCAGGACGCAGGAAACTTTATCCGTGTTGAGCAACAGGGTTTATAAATGGTAAATGGACTGCACTTATATAGCGCTTTTCCACTTTAGCGGCACTCAAAGCGCTTTACAATGGCCTCTCATTCACCCATTCACACACACATTCACACACCAATGGCGGTAGCTGCCATGCAAGGTGCTAACCTGCTCATTGGGAGCAATTTGGGGTTAGGTGTCTTGCTCAAGGACACTTCAACATGTAGCATGTAGTACAGGGAGGTGAGGTGGGCCTATGTGTACTGTAGTAGTAACTCTATGTACTGTAGTAGTGATTGTAAGTTAGGGAGGTGGGCCTGGAGGCTGGATTCGAGGTCAGGAGTGACTGCATCATTATGGCTCCATCATGACTCGCTGGTGACCAGCAGTGTGGCTATTCTCTGGGTCACTGCCCCTCATTCCAGGAAGAGTATTAGTGTAAGAACATTAGTTTAACAATGTTCCTAATCTCTTCCTGTTTGTGTTTTGGGAGGGGGGGGGGTAAGGAAGGTAAAGGTCAGGGAGGGGGTCAACTGAGCTGGACTGAGTGTAGACCTCAGAGCTCCAGAGAAGAGGTGGTGAGAAACCTGTACACCTCACATAGTATCTGACTCTGGAAACTCCTCTCTGGACACTCATTCTGCTACGTGTTCCTGTCTCCATGTTCCTCTGACTCCATGTTCCTCTGTCTCCATGTTCCTCTCACTCCATGTTCCTCTGTCTCCATGTTCCTCTGTCTCCATGTTCCTCTGACTCCGTGTTCCTCTGACTCCGTGTTCCTCTGACTCCATGTTCCTTTGTCTCCATGTTCCTCTGTCTCCATGTTCCTCTGACTCCATGTTCCTCTGACTCCATGTTCCTCTGACTCCGTGTTCCTCTGACTCCATGTTCCTCTGACTCCGTGTTCCTCTGTCTCCATGTTCCTCTGACTCCATGTTCTTCTGTCTCCATGTTCCTCTGTCTCCATGTTCCTCTGACTCCATGTTCTTCTGTCTCCATGTTCCTCTGACTCCGTGTTCCTCTGTCTCCATGTTCCTCTGAC
Organism: Borostomias antarcticus; assembly: GCF_949987555.1. NCBI lineage: Eukaryota > Metazoa > Chordata > Actinopteri > Stomiiformes > Stomiidae > Borostomias > Borostomias antarcticus. The sequence goes on along the minus strand of NC_140263.1, from coordinate 4,242,682 downwards.
TCTATGTTCCTCTGACTCCGTGTTCCTCTGTCTCCATGTTCTTCTGTCTCCATGTTCTTCTGTCTCCATGTTCCTCTGTCTCCATGTTCCCCTGACTCCGTGTTCCCCTCTCCGTGTTCCTGTCTCCGTGTTCTTGTCTCCGTGTTCCTCTACTTCCTGTTCTGGTTGTCGTACCAACCCTCATCTCATCGTCTCTCCAGATATGCCTGTTATTCAACTCAGGTGTTTCCATAGCAACCCCAGCAGAGACAGGAAGTTGAGTATTGTTGACGTCTCGCCTGCCGGAGCCATGCTTGCGGTATCAGCTGGTCGCTTGGTCCAGCAAGGTTGATGGAAGGTCGCTGTCTTGCTGTCGGAAGGTCGGCTGTCAGTTGATTTCCGATTGCATGTCGGTTGCTTGTCAGATAGTTGTTACATGTTTGGGTTTAGCCCCGCCCCCTTGTAAATGTTTGACTAACAGGACCAGATGTGTTTGTTTTAGAAGCTGCTTATCCCCATGATCAAGGCCACACACACATGCGCGCACACACACACACACACACACACACACACACACACACACACACAAACACATTCAAACTATTCTGGGCAGGGGTCAGGTCAGTTAAGATAGGGAGCATTACTTGGTAGACTCTATCTGATTCTCAGAGGCCTGTAGCACAGTCCATCAGTCAGTCAGTCATCCAGTCAGTCATCCAGCCAGTCATCCAGCCAGTCATCCAGTCAGTCATCCAGCCAGTCATCCAGTCAGTCATCCA
>NC_140263.1:4219424-4234424 GCF_949987555.1 Borostomias antarcticus | reverse complement strand
AATAACATGGTCCTGACGGACGAGCTGTGCGAGATGGACTGCACCGTCCTGAAGAGACTCCTGAAGGAGGACCAGGCCAAGTGTCTCCTGCTGGACTGCAGGTCTTTCCTGGCCTTCACCGCCGGGCACCTCCGCGGGGCGGTCAACATCCGCTGCAACACTATAGTCCGGCGGAGGGCTAAGGGCTCCGTGTCTCTGGACCAGGTCCTCCCCGGGGACGAGGAGGTCCGGTCCCGGCTCAGAGCTGGACTCTACTCCGCGGTCGTCCTCTATGATGAGAGGACACCTGACTCGGACACGGTGAAGGAGGACAGCACCATTACCCTGGTGGTCAACGCGCTCTACCGGGACACGGTCGGCACGGAGATATTCTTACTAAAAGGTAAACACCATAATTCACATATTGACTAATACTATAACAAGATGGACATGGTGTTTATATACCACGGTAGCCTATTCAACGATAATGTTAGGGGGCTAATATAATTTATTATTTGTCTAAAATATTGACATATAACCTATATATACAGATGCAAATAGGAATAATAATATAATATAATATAATATAATAATAATAAATAGGAAACAGCGAACGAGCCACATCTGGGTCTCGAGGAGGACGCGCTGCAGTCTCGAGCCCTGCGCGTGTCCATCAACCCTGGGTCTGCAGGGTGGTCTCGAGAAGGATGTGTAGACATGTTAAAGGTTTATAATTTGTATATTATTATATTGTTGCTGATATTATAGTGCCTAATGGGCGCTCTCTCCAAATGAAATCCTGGTGACGCAGACGCTTAGCCTACCAGAACGGCTCTGGCGTCGCATGATTTCAGGCCTGGATCAGATCAGATCTTTTCCATATACGCACACAGCTACACACAACAATAACTGATTTAAAAACTGTATAATTTATGCTGAGCGATTAGAGTGTATGCCCACTTCTTCAGTTAGCCTACCCTCTACACCTGTGGTCTAAATAGGCCTATATTATTGCTCAAGGCCTTCTTGCAGATGTACTATTATTCCATAGCCTATTAAAATGATACATTCTGTTCCCTGCAAAAACATGACGTATTTAAAATTAATTCTCCAGTAGGCCTATTGTCTGCATAGCAACATATTTATCTGTTTGGCCTATTCATTCTAATTCTGCAATATTCTTCAAAAGATTTAGCCTATGTCCTATATATTTTACTGTTTATGCATGTATTGTCTGTGAATTATATCGCACTATTTCCTCTTGGGATTATAAACGTGCCATATGTTTCATTCCAGGCGGATATGACCGATTCTACGCGGAATATCCCGAGTTTTGTCTGAAGACCAAGACGTTACCGTCGACCTCGTCCCAGTCCGGTCCCGAGTCCAGCTGCTGGACGTGCGGGACACCGTACCGCGACCAGGTACGGGGGTTTACCGGGCCACCCCAGCAAACACACAACGTCAAGGAGACGTTCGGATCACGTCTTAATAACGTACGTCGGTCCTGAACCCCGTTTGTACGTCTGCTGGACCCCCTCAATATTCACACGTCTGGCTTGGACCCCTCTAAGACGTCTGTGGACGTGCAGAACGGGTTCAATATCTGAACGTAAAAAAAAAACCATTCATTCTGGCTCCTAATTGGATGTCTTTGGACGTCCGAAAAAGACAAAAAAAGACGTTTAAAAGACGTCTTTTAGACGTGTCTTTGCTCAGTGGGACTGGCCTCTTTTGGCGTTGCGTAAAGCGGATTCCGGTCATATGTCTGGTTTGTAGGCCTCCGTGCTCCAGGGTGGGACATAACGAACAGCAACCCCCCCCCCCCGCCGCTCCGCCCCTCTCCGCGGCCGAGGCGCATCTGTTCATCATATCGATCGTTTCCTGCCGCTGCGCGCACAGCGGCAGTGACATAACCGCGTCCGGATCGATCATCCATCCGGAGACGCCTGGAAACTCACACCCGGAAACCAGATAGCACAGTGGTGCACAGAGCATTGATTTTTTTGCAATAGCCTACACGAGAGAAACACAATTAAAACAGAATAGTTCATTGCTGTTTCACTGAATATCATCCCTGTTTTTGATTGATTAATGATCACCACTGATTAAATGTTAAAACGGCTTGCCATACACTACTTCAAACCGCATGTTGTGATTGTCCAAGATGCATTGGTATCTCCTATAAGAGCTGGTATCACCATAAGAGCATCACTCTTTAGCGCTCAGAGTTATTAGGCCTGCTGGAGAGCGCCTGGACTCTGGAGAGCACAACATGCCAGAGTAGATATATTCAGGCAGGAGAGACCGCCGGTCCAAGAGACCAGACTGGACAAGCTTCCTGCTGCACACTGGCTTTCCCTCACACATTTTTCACCAAACCGCACAGCAAAAGTGGGGACAATAGCCTGTTTCCCACTGAGCAAAGACACGTCTAAAAGACGTCTTTTAGATGTCTTTTTTGTCTTTTTCGGACGTCCAAAGACATCCAATTAGGAGCCAGAATGATATATTTTTTTTAACGTTCAGATATTGAACCCGTTCTGCACGTCCACAGACGTCTTAGAGGGGTCCAAGCCAGACGTGTGAATATTGAGGGGTCCAGCAGACGTACAAACGGGGTTCTGGACCGACGGACGTTATTAAGACATGATCTGAACGTTTCCCTGACGTTGCGTGTTTGCTGGGTTATGAACATTATTACTTTACTTATTAACTAATTTGTTGTGAGCGATACACATTAAAACCGTAAAGGTTGTTTTTATTAGTTGAAAGTTGTTGTTGTATAAATGCTTTGCACAGTGCCTCAGCACAGCTGTGCCAGAACGATAAAGGCTTAACAATATAACACTTAATAAAAACCTTTCTAAGTGCATACACAGATGGAACGTTCTAGTTCTGTAATATAGAACATACCTAGAATAATGGAGTCGTTCTTTCTTCCAGGGGGGTCCGGTGGAGATCCTACCGTTTCTGTACCTGGGCAGCGCGCTGCACGCGTCCAGGAAGGACACCCTGGACAGCCTGGGCATCTCCGCCCTGCTCAACGTCTCGTCCACCTGTCCCAACCACTTCGAGGGGGCGTACCAGTACAAGTGCATCCCCGTGGAGGACAACCACAAGGCCGACATCAGCTCCTGGTTCCTCGAGGCCATTGAGTTCATAGGTGAGTCTGGGTGGGAGGAGAGGAGGACGGAAGTGAAAAAGCAGGACCAGGAGGATTTGGTAGGACAGGAGGACACGGTAGGACAGGAGGACACGGTAGGACAGGAGGACACGGTAGGACAGGAGGACAGAAGACTGTAGGACAGGAGGAGATGGTAGCACAGGAGGACACAGTAGGATAGAAGGAGACAGTAAGAAAGGAGACAGTAGGACAGAAGAAGACGGTAAGACAGAAGGGGACAGTAGGAGAAGGTAGGACAGAAGAAGACGGTAGGACAGTAGGACTTAGTAGGACAGTAGGAGACCGTAAGAAAGAAGGAGACAGTAAGAAAGAAGGAGACAGTAGGACAGTAGGAGATGGGAGGACAGTAGGAGATTGTAGGACAGTAGGAGATGTTAGGACAGTAGGACAGAAGGAGATGGTAGGACAGTAGGACAGTAGGACAGAAGGACAGTAGGACAGTAGGAGACAGTAGGACAGTAGGAGATGGTAGGACAGGAGGACAGTAGGACAGAAGGAGACGGTAGGACAGTAGGAGATGGGAGGACAGAAGGAGACAGTAGGACAGTAGGAGACAGTAGGACAGTAGGAGATGGTAGGACAGGAGGACAGTAGGACAGAAGGAGATGGTAGGACAGAAGGAGACAGTAGGACAGTAGGAGATGGGAGGACAGAAGGAGACAGTAGGACAGTAGGAGATGGGAGGACAGAAGGAGACAGTAGGACAGTAGGAGATGGGAGGACAGTAGGAGACAGTAGGACAGTAGGAGACAGTAGGAGATGGTAGGACAGTAGGACAGTAGGAGATTTTAGGTTCATTACATTGAACAGCAGTCATAAGTGTCCCCAGTTGAAAGGAGGAGAGGTTAATTTGCTGTCTGATGTTGGTAGTCCATACTTTGGATGTTAGACAGTGTGTGTGTGTGTGTGTGTGTGTGTTTTAATGAGCATAGCCTGAGACTTCAGTAGCTCCTCACGGCTGTTAGTCTGGTTTTATCAGTGTTTCCACGGCCCTATCAGAGGAGAGGTCGGGGTCAGGTGGTGGCCACGAGGGACAGCTATGGTTACGGATGTTTGCTTTACGGACGGGGGGGGAGGAGTGTGTGTGTGTGGGTGTGTGTGTGTGTGTGTGTGTGTGCAACTATCATAGAGGGTCTCCCATAGTGATTTCCCTGAGGGAGGAGAGGGGAATACAAATGTGCGTGCTTGACTGCGTCAGAGAGGGGCCCGAACCCGTGTGTGTGTGTTTCATCCACGCCGGTATATTTTGGTAGTAGTAGTAAAACTGTATTTGTCTACAATTGATTTCGCAGCAGTAAAAAAACAACATCACACAACATCACAACACACAACATCACAACACACACCAATTAAAGAACAGAGCGTAAAAAAAAAAGCTATGACACGTTTTCATGTTTTAATCATTATTTACATAAAAATGTAACTCGGTCCTCCTGAGCCGGAGAGGAGCAGCCCTGTGTGTGTGTGTGTGTGTGTGTGTGTGTGTGTGTGTGTGTTGCCGTCAGGCTAGGAGCAGCAGTTGGTTTCTGTGTATCTTTGGAGCAGGATGTCAGTTTGCATACATGTCCCCTTGTCTCTCGAAAAGCTCGTTTCACACACACACACTTCCTTCTGTCGCGTGTGTGTGTGTGTGTGTGTGTGTGTGTGTGTGTGTGTGTTTTACGCTATTTTACAATGAAAACAACATCCATCCTGACCGCCTCCCCCCCCTCTCTCCCCCCCAGACTCGGTGAAGAACGGGCGTGGTCGCGTTCTGGTGCACTGCCAGGCGGGGATCTCTCGCTCCGCCACCATCTGCCTGGCGTACCTGATGATGCGTAAGCGCGTATGTCTGGACGAGGCCTTCGAGTTCGTGCGCCGCCGCCGTAGCATCATCTCCCCAAACTTCAGCTTCATGGGGCAGCTGCTGCAGTTCGAGTCGCAGGTCCTCGCCGCCTCCTGCGCCGCCGAGGCCGCCGCCGCCAGCCCGCTGGGCTCCTCCGCCAAGACGACGTCTTCCGCTTCGGCCACGCCCACCTCGCCCTTCATCTTCAGCTTCCCCGTCTCCGTGGTGACTCACGGCGCCCAACCCGCCGTCCTCGCCTACCTGCACAGTCCAATCACCACCTCCCCCAGCTGCTAACATCGTCCAATCGCCAGCTCCCGCAGTTCCCGAGGCCGCCCAATCAACGACGCCCCCCACAGCTCCTGACGCCATCCAATCACCACCTCCCTCCAGCTGCTGACACCCCGGGCCGCCCCCCCCCCCACGCAGAGACTAGAGCACGCATTGGCTGCTGAAGTTAAGCCCCGCCCCCCTCCACGCAGACTACTAGGTATTGGTGGAGAGAGGAGGCGAGGGCTCGACTGACACTCTGCGGGCGTCCGTCGAGGCGCCCGATTCTAAACGACACACGGACCCTTCTCTCCGGCACGTGTGTGTGACTGATCGCCCCTGGCAACCAATGAATAAGCTTTGTATGAAAAAAAAAACAAGAAAAAAACAGTCTCCAGGACAGAGAGAGGGGGGGAGAGATCCTGTTGCCATGGATACGGCACTTCCTGTGTTTTGAGTGTGAATAGGAAGGCGAGGAAGGAGGTGGTTCTACCTCGCTATCTACAGTATCTCTCTCTCTTCCTACTGAGAGAGAGAGGTGTGGAGAGGGAGGGAGGGAGAGAAGGATGGAGGGAGAGAGAGAGGGAGGGAGAGAGGGAGGGAGGGAGAGAGGGATGGAGGGAGAGAGGGAGGGAGGGAGAGAGGGATGGAGGGAGAGAGGGATGGAGGGAGAGAGGGAGAGAAGGAGAGAAGGATGGAGGGAGCGAGGGAGGGAGGGAGGGAGGGAGAGAGGAAGGGAGGGAGAGAGGGAGGGAGGGAGGGAAGGAGAGAAGGTGGAGAGAGCGTTGTCACGCTCCGGTCGTGTGATAGAGAGCAGCAGGCTCTTCGGTTTGACAGGTGCTCGTTGCTGGCGTCCTGTCCAGCTTCCTGTCCTCACATCCCCTTCCTCTCCTCTCCTCCTCTCTCTCCCACACAGACCCCTCTCTTCCTCTCCTCCTCCCCCCTCCTCCCCCATCCCTCTCCTCCAGGCTGCTTGGTGAGAAGGAGACCTGGCCCCTGCTACCCCGACTAGGAAACCCCTCCACCTGGCACCTGCTGTGAGGTCTAAGGCTGCCCTAGAGGAGGGTCCTGATGGGGTCCCTGGCCTGGCCTGCCCTAGAGGAGGGTCCTGGTGGGGCCCCTGGCCTGGCCTGCCCTAGAGGAGGGTCCTGGTGGGGGCCCTGGCCTGGCCTGCCCTAGAGGAGGGTCATGGTGGGGCCCCTGACCTGCCCTGCCCTAGAGGAGGGTCATGGTGGGGCCCCTGGCCTGGCCTGCCCTAGCGGAGGGTCCTGATGGGGTCCCTGGCCCTAGCGGAGGGTCCTGATGGGGTCCCTGGCCCTAGAGGAGGGGCCTGGTGGGGTCCCTGGCCCTAGAGGAGGGGCCTGGTGGGTTCTGAATGAGCTCAGCCTAAGCAGGCCTGAATGATTAACAACAAGCATCTCAACACCGACATACAGACGTTGGGCCCCCTTCTGTCTCACCACGACTAGAGCAATAAGACCGTCCTCTCACCTCCTTCTCTCTCCTCCCTCCTTCTCTCCTCCTCCTCTCTCCTCTCTCCTCCTTCTCTCACCTCCCTCCTTCTCTCCTCTCCTCCTCTCATCTCCCTCCTTCTCTCCTCCTTCTCTCTCCTCCCTCCTTCTCTCCTCTCCTTCTCTCATCTCCCTCCTCTCCTCCCTCCTTCTCTCCTCCCTCTCCTCATTCTCCTTCTCTCACCTCCCTCCTTCTCTCACCTCCCTCCTTCTCTCCTCTCCTCCTCTCTCCTTCTCTCACCTCCCTCCTTCTCTCCTCTCCTCCTCCCTCCTTCTCTCACCTCCCTCCTCTCCTCCCTCCTTCTCTCCTCCTCCTCTCCTCATTCTCTCCTTCTCTCCATTCTACTGTAGAAGAATGTTGGCCCTTCCTCCCTCCTTCTCTCCTCTCTTCCTCTCTCCTTCTCTCCTCTCCTCCTCTCTCCTTCTCTCCTCCTCCTCCTCTCCTCCCTCCTTCTCTCCATTCTACTGTAGAAGAATGTTGGCCCTTCCTCCCTCCTCCTCTCTCCTCCCCAGCCATCAAAGCACTGCCCCACGTTGTGTGTGTTGTCCTGTCCTCTTCAACCACTATGATCAGAGTGCTGTGTGTTGGGTACAGACTACAGGAGTACACAACTCACAACAGTGCTGTTTGCCTTACCAATGACAACTGTGTGTGTGTGTGTGTGTTTATGTGTATGTGTGTGTGTCTTTCAGGTTCTCTGTAGAAGAATGTTGGTTCACTTCTCTGTAGGGAAGCATATTATGGTCTGTTGCCATAGGTACAGGTTTTAGCTCGTACCAGGGCGGGGTCCAGGGGGCGGGACTGGTTCTGTTCTGGGACTGACCAATGAAACTGATCTTACACTTTTGGGACTGACCAATGAAACTGTGTTGCTAGTTCGTATTTTATCAAGTCACTGTCCCGAGCTCCTCCCACATGATGATGCAGCCTATCGTCTAAACCGTTCAAATGCACAGCAACCAATCAGGGTTGGCTTCACAGAAGTCAGACACACGAGGATACAACCTCCTCACTTCCGGTTTATGTAATTGAGGTAGGCGATGCATCGCATCAGAACAGGAAGCCCCAGGGGCTTCTGGGTAAAAAAAAGAGATCCCCCCCCTCCTCCTTCCTGTGTGAAGAATGTCAGCGCCTTTTTCGACAGCACTTTGAAGTGATGCAATACTGTATTCTAGCTGTGAACGAGCTGATTTGCACATTGGTACGAAGCCAGGTGGAGGCTGGTGAATTTTCATAATAAACCCCATTTTGATTTTTCGATCGGGGACGGAGGAGAGTGGAGGTGAATTATGGGCTGGTTAACAATCAGTTATCAATGCAATACTGACCTGCTGTGTCTGTGTCCAGTGCCACGCCCACCGGCTGTCTCCCACGTCCCTCCATGGCAGCGTCCCTCGTAGAGACGTGTGAAAGACAGACCGTCCCCTGCCATGTTTGTTTGAACGGATTGTAGCCTATGCTCATTTATTTATTTCTATGACTCCATTGTTGAATAAAACAATGTTCTTTCAAAACGTGCCCTGGTGTTCTGTTGCCTTCCAGTTTTTTAGTTTATTATCTTCCACCTAGAGATATGATATTAGTTTATTATCTTCCACCTAGAGATATATTACTTTATTATCTTCCACATAGAGATATGTTAGTTTATTATCTTCCACATATAGTTATGATATTAGTTTATTATCTTCCACATAGAGATATGATATTAGTTTATTATCTTCCACATAGATATGATATTAGTTTATTATCTTCCACATAGAGATATGATATTAGTTTATTATCTTCCACATAGATATATTAGTTTATTATCTTCCACATAGAGATATGATATTAGTTTATTATCTTCCACATAGAGATATTATATTAGTTTATTATCTTCCACATAGAAATATTATATTAGTTTATTATCTTCCACATAGAAATATTATATTAGTTTATTATCTTCCACATAGTTATGATATTAGTTTATTATCTTCCACATAGATATATTAATTTATTATCTTCCACATAGAGATATATTAGTTTATTATCTTCCACATAGAGATATTATATTAGTTTATTATAGAGTTATGATATTAGTTTATCTTCCACATAGAGATATGATATTAGTTTATTATCTCCCACATAGAGGTATGATATGAGTTTATTATCTTCCACATAGAGATATATATATTAGTTTATCTTCTACAAAGAGATATATTAGTTTATTTTCCACATGAAGATATAATAGTTTATGTGTAATAGTAGTATATTCCACATTGAGATATATTAAATTAGTTTAATATCGTCCACATATATTAGTTTATTCCACATTGATATATATATATATATATATTCGTTTATTATTTTCCACATATAAATATTATATTAGTTTATTATCTTCCAAATAGATATATTAGTTTATTATCTTCCACATATACACACATCTCTTTATGGAAGATAATAAACGAATATTAGTTATATTATATCAACCTTCCAGGTTAGGAAGACCGACGTCACCTGCAGCTCAGTCATGCGTGGGTTTACAGCACCCCCTAGTGGCTCAGATATGATGAGCCCATGAACTCCCATCTCTCCCTCTACCTCTCCCTCCAACTCCAATCTCTCTCTACCTCTCCCTCCAACTCCTATCTCTCTCTACCTCCCTCCAACTCCCATCTCTCTCTCTACCTCTCCCTCCAACTCCCATCTCTCTCTCTCTACCTCTCCCTCCAACTCTCATCTCTCTCTCTACCTCTCCCTCCAACTCTCTTCTCTCTCTCTACCTCCCTCAAACTCCCATCTCTCTCTCTCTACCTCTCCCTCCAACTCCCATCTCTCTCTCTACCTCCCTCTAACTCCCATCTCTCTCTCTACCTCCCTCTAACTCCCATCTCTCTCTCTACCTCCCTCTAACTCCCATCTCTCTCTCTACCTCCCTCTAACTCCCATCTCTCTCTCTACCTCCCTCCAACTCCCATCTCTCTCTCTACCTCCCTCCAACTCCCATCTCTCTCTCTACCTCTCCCTCTAACTCCCATCTCTCTCTACCTCTCCCTCCAACTCCCATCTCTCTCTACCTCCCTCTAACTCCCATCTCTCTCTCTACCTCTCCCTCCAACTCCCATCTCTCTCTCTACCTCCCTCCAACTCCCATCTCTCTCTCTACCTCTCCCTCTAACTCACATCTCTCTCTACCTCCCTCTAACTCACATCTCTCTCTACCTCCCTCTAACTCCCATCTCTCTCTCTACCTCCCTCTAACTCCCATCTCTCTCTACCTCTCCCATCTCTCTCTCTACCTCTAACTCCCATCTCTCTCTCTCTACCTCTCCCTCTAACTCCCATCTCTCTCTCTACCTCTCCCTCCAACTCCCATCTCTCTCTCTACCTCCCTCTAACTCCCATCTCTCTCTACCTCTCCCTCCAACTCCCATCTCTCTCTCTACCTCTCCCTCCAACTCCCATCTCTCTCTACCTCTCCCTCCAACTCCCATCTCTCTCTCTACCTCCCTCTAACTCCCATCTATCTCTGCCTCCCTTTCTCTTCTCTCATCTCTACATCTAACAGCACTCACGCAGAGCCAGAAGAGTAACCATGGAGACGAGTATCTACAGCTGTGAAGAGGAGGGGGAGGAAAGAGAGGGGGAGGAAAGAGGCATCTGGCCAGATGTTAACACTTTTCTTCTTTATTAAGACAGCTGTACAGATAGGCGTTCTATTGGCTGGGTCTGGTCACGTGATGTATAGAGGAAGGACCTGGCAATACCAGGAAGTAAATGAACCAAAACAACACAGATAGCGACAGCTGCAAAATGATGACATCATTAAGAGTCTCAAATGAAGGTCCCTTAAGAGAAAGAAAAAAAAAAAAAAAAACTCCTAAAATTAATCATAAAAGATTCACAAAAAAGTTATTTACAATATCAATAAAAAGCTCCCTCTTCACGAACGAACGACAAGGTGAGCTTTACAAAGGCATCGTCGTCTGGATACGGCGTATACAATACTGGACCTCTCTAACCACCTCCACACGTCTACAGTACCTGTACAGTAACCTCCGCCACCTACAGCCCAGTACAGTACCTGTACAGTAACCTCCACCGCCTACAGAAAGTGCAAATCCATGAGCAGATGCGCGGCGTGGCGCCCCGATCGCCCGGTCAGCAGACCCAGGAGGATGCAGATGGTTCAGTGTTTGTTTTCTTGTGCAAAGTAATTTTTAAACATTTCATGGCTTGTTTACGATCTCTCTCACACACACACACGCACACACACACACACACACACACACACAGGCCATCTGACACTTCCTGATCTGAAGACGTGGAGAACACACAAGTCTCCATAGCGATGGTTTCCGTGGAGAATTTCCACCATGGTAACATGGTCCCATCATTGTGTACATTACAGCATGTTAGAAACAGCCAGGTTATAATGTGATACTGCTGTCAATTTATTAACACACTGGGGTTGTGATGGTAGTAGAGGTGGTTCGGTGTGTGTGTGTGTGTGTGTGTGTGTTTATATGTTAGAGGGAACCTGCTCGAACCCTGAGCTACACATCATCTCCGTATGCTCGACCGTAAACACTAACCTCTGACCTCAACCCTGAACCAATAACATCTGAGGCCTCATCTCAATCCCTAACCTTCAACCAATCATCTGTGTGTATTTGTCCATCTCCCCTCCCCGGGGGTGTGTAGCCGCAGGCGCCACGTGAGTCAGGTCCATAACCAGGAAGTAAACACAACAAACAACAACAAACATCCCGGGAGGGCTGTGAGTGAGAGAACATGAGGAGTGTGAGTGTGTGTGTGTGTTGGGGGGTGAGGGATGTGAGTGAGAGAACATGAGGAGAGTGTGTGTGTGTTGGGGGGTGAGAGCTGTGAGTGAGAGAACATGTGGAGTGTGTGTGTGTGTGTGTGTTGGGGGGTGAGGGATGTGAGTGAGAGAACATGAGGAGAGTGTGTGTGTGTTGGGGGGTGAGAGCTGTGAGTGAGAGAACATGAGGAGTGTGTGTGTGTGTCTGTGTCTGTGTGTGTTGGGGGGTGAGAGCAGTGAGTGAGAGAACATAGGGAGTGTGTGTGTGTTGGGGGGTGAGAGCTGTGAGTGAGAGAACATGGGAAGTGTGTGTGTGTGTGTGTGTGTTGGGGGATGGGGGGTGAGAGCAGTGAGTGAGAGAACATGGGGAGTGTGTGTGTGTGTGTTGGGGGGTGTGTTGGGGGGTGAGAGCAGTGAGTAAGAGAACATGGGGGGAGTGTGTGTGTTGGGGTGTGTGTTGGGGGGCTCTGATTGTCCACGAGAGGAGACAGGGAGGAGGACTGCTGGGGGGGGGGGGGGGGGGGGGGTCTCCAGCAGGGCTGAGGTGGAGTGTATGTGGTCGGGTTGGTCCAGCCTAGAATGTCTCAAGTATTATAAGAAGGGTAACAGTCTGTGGTCCAGGTTCCAGTCCTGGTCCTGGTCTGGTCCTGGTCCTGGTTCCAGTCCTGGTCTGGTCCTGGTCCTGGTTCCAGTCCTGGTTCTGGTCCTGGTCTGGTCTGGTCTGGTCCTGGTTCCAGTCCTGGTCCTGGTCCTGGTCTGGTCTGGTCCTGGTTCCAGTCCTGGTCCTGGTTCTGGTCTTGACTAGGTCTTCTGCTCTGCGGGGGCTGGGGGCGGTGTGCTGGTCTCTGGCTTCAGGATCTGGTAAGTGATCAGGTACTCTGGGTAGGCCTGGGGGGGACAGAACACAATGCTAGGCTAGGCTAGGCTAGGCTAGGCTGTGTGTCCACCAACCAGCTGTATGTATCTGAACAGCGCCGAGCTCACAGCTGCTCAGAGCGCTAGAGCTTAGAGCTGGCTAGGCCGCCGATGTGTTACACCTACGTTAGCAATGAGTGTCGCGTTATTGCCGACTACAAAGCCAAGTTAAGATAGCTAGCTAATGTCGGCTAGTTAAGATAGCTAGCTAATGTCAGCTACTGCTAACGTTCGCTTGCCAAAAACCCACCGTTGGCGTCAGAACAGTCTTTTATAGGTAGACGTCATTTAAGCTAGCCTGCACTTGAGCACGTGTAGTTCAACTTTTTTTCAGTTGAAAAAAAGTCTAGAGCCATGGGGCTGGTTGTACCCCAGTAGAGACAGAGTAGAGAGAGTAGACACACAGTAGAGACAGAGTAGAGAGAGTAGACACACGGTAGAGACAGGGTAGAGAGAGTAGACACACAGTAGAGGCAGAGTAGAGAGAGTAGACACACAGTAGAGACAGGGTAGAGAGAGTAGACACACAGGAGAGACAGGGTAGAGAGTAGACACACAGTAGAGACAGAGTAGAGAGAGTAGACACACAGTAGAGACAGGGTAGAGAGAGTAGACACACAGGAGAGACAGGGTAGAGAGAGTAGACACACAGTAGAGACAGGGTAGAGAGAGTAGACACACAGTAGAGACAGGGTAGAGAGAGTAGACACACAGTAGAGGCAGAGTAGAGAGAGTAGACACACAGTAGAGACAGGGTAGAGAGAGTAGACACACAGTAGAGACAGGGTAGAGAGAGTAGACACACAGGAGAGACAGGGTAGAGAGAGTAGACACACAGGAGAGACAGGGTAGAGAGAGTAGACACACAGTAGAGACACGGTAGAGAGACTAGACACACAGTAGAGACAGAGCAGAGAGAGTAGACACACAGTAGAGACAGGGTAGAGAGAGTAGACACACAGTAGAGACAGGGTAGAGAGAGTAGACACACAGGAGAGACAGGGTAGAGAGAGTAGACACACAGTAGAGACAGGGTAGAGAGAGTAGACACACAGGAGAGACAGGGTAGAGAGAGTAGACACACAGGAGAGACAGGGTAGAGAGAGTAGACACACAGTAGAGACAGAGTAGAGAGAGTAGACACACAGTAGAGACAGGGTAGAGAGAGTAGACACACAGTAGAGACAGGGTAGAGAGTAGACACACAGTAGAGACAGAGTAGAGAGAGTAGACACACAGTAGAGACAGGGTAGAGAGAGTAGACACACAGGAGAGACAGGGTAGAGAGAGTAGACACACAGTAGAGACAGGGTAGAGAGAGTAGACACACAGGAGAGACAGGGTAGAGAGAGTAGACACACAGTAGAGACAGAGTAGAGAGTAGACACACAGTAGAGACAGGGTAGAGAGAGTAGACACAGTAGAGACAGAGTAGAGAGAGTAGACACACAGGAGAGACAGGGTAGAGAGAGTAGACACACAGTAGAGACAGAGTAGAGAGTAGACACACAGTAGAGACAGGGTAGAGAGAGTAGACACACAGTAGAGAGAGTAGAGAGAGTAGACACACAGTAGAGACAGGGTAGAGAGTAGACACACAGTAGAGACAGGGTAGAGAGTAGACACACAGTAGAGACAGGGTAGAGAGAGTAGACACACAGTAGAGACAGGGTAGAGAGAGTAGACACACAGGAGAGACAGTAGAGAGAGTAGACACACAGTAGAGACAGGGTAGAGAGAGTAGACACACAGGAGAGACAGTAGAGAGAGTAGACACACAGTAGAGACAGGGTAGAGAGAGTAGACACACAGGAGAGACAGTAGAGAGAGTAGACACACAGTAGAGACAGGGTAGAGAGAGTAGACACACAGGAGAGACGGGGTAGAGAGAGTAGACACACAGTAGAGACAGGGTAGAGAGAGTAGACACACAGTAGAGACAGAGTAGAGAGAGTAGACACACAGTAGAGACAGGGTAGAGAGAGTAGACACACAGTAGAGACAGAGTAGAGAGAGTAGACACACAGTAGAGACAGGGTAGAGAGAGTAGACACACAGTAGAGACAGGGTAGGGACACAGGAGAGACAGAGTAGAGAGAGTAGACACACAGGAGAGACAGAGTAGAGAGACTAGACACACAGTAGAGACAGGGTAGAGAGAGTAGACACACAGTAGAGACAGGGTAGAGAGAGTAGACACACAGGAGAGACAGAGTAGAGAGAGTAGACACACAGTAGAGACAGAGTAGAGAGAGTAGACACACAGTAGAGACAGGGTAGAGAGAGTAGACACACAGGAGAGACAGGGTAGAGAGAGTAGACACACAGTAGAGACAGGGTAGAGAGAGTAGACACACCTTAGAGAGAGTAGAGAGAGTAGACACACAGTAGAGACAGGGTAGAGAGTAGACACAGTAGAGACAGGGTAGAGAGAGTAGACACACAGGAGAGACAGGGTAGAGAGAGTAGACACACAGTAGAGACAGGGTAGAGAGAGTAGACACACAG
>NC_140263.1:4199424-4206924 GCF_949987555.1 Borostomias antarcticus | reverse complement strand
ACTAGCCAGGTGTTCAGTATGTAGAGCTAACTAGCTAGCCAGGTGTTCAGTATGTAGAGCTAGCTAACTAGCCAGGTGTTCAGTATGTAGAGCTAACTAGCTAGCCAGGTGTTCAGTATGTAGAGCTAGCTAGCTAGCCAGGTGTGCAGTATGTAGAGCTAGCTAGCTAGCCAGGTGTTCAGTATGTAGAGCTAGCTAACTAGCCAGGTGTTCAGTGTGTAGAGCTAGCTAACTAGCCAGGTGTTCAGTATGTAGAGCTAACTAACTAGCCAGGTGTTCAGTATGTAGAGCTAACTAACTAGCCAGGTGTTCAGTATGTAGAGCTAACTAGCTAGCCAGGTGTTCAGTATGTAGAGCTAGCTAACTAGCCAGGTGTTCAGTATGTAGAGCTAACTAGCTAGCCAGGTGTTCAGTATGTAGAGCTAACTAACTAGCCAGGTGTTCAGTATGTAGAGCTAACTAACTAGCCAGGTGTTCAGTATGTAGAGCTAACTAGCTAGCCAGGTGTTCAGTATGTAGAGCTAACTAACTAGCCAGGTGTTCAGTATGTAGAGCTAACTAACTAGCCAGGTGTTCAGTATGTAGAGCTAGCTAACTAGCCAGGTGTTCAGTATGTAGAGCTAGCTAACTAGCCAGGTGTTCAGTATGTAGAGCTAGCTAGCCAGGTGTTCAGTATGTAGAGCTAGCTGGCTAGCTGGCCAGGTGTTCAGTATGTAGAGCTAGCTAGCTAGCCAGGTGTGTAGTATGTAAAGCTAGCTAACTAGCCAGGTGTTCAGTATGTAGAGCTAACTAACTAGCCAGGTGTTCAGTATGTAGAGCTAGCTAACTAGCCAGGTGTTCAGTATGTAGAGCTAACTAACTAGCCAGGTATTCAGTATGTAGAGCTAGCTAACTAGCCAGGTGTTCAGTATGTAGAGCTAGCTAACTAGCCAGGTGTTCAGTATGTAGAGCTAGCTAGCTAGCTAGCCAGGTGTTCAGTATGTCGAGCTAGCTGGCTAGCTGGCCAGGTGTTCAGTATGTAGAGCTAGCTAGCTAGCCAGGTGTGTAGTATGTAGAGCTAGCTAACTATCCAGGTGTTCAGTATGTAGAGCTAACTAGCCAGACAGGTGTTCAGTATGTAGAGCTAGCTAACTAACTAGCCAGATGTGCAGTGTGTAGAGCTAGCTAGCCAGACAGGTGTTCAGTATGTAGAGCTAGCTAGCTAGCCAGGTGTGCAGTATGTAGAGCTAGCTAGCCAGACAGGTGTTCAGTATGTAGAGCTAGCTAACTAACTAGCCAGGTGTTCAGTATGTAGAGCTAGCTAGCTAGCCAGGTGTTCAGTATGTAGAGCTAGCTAGCTAGCTAGCCAGACAGGTGTTCAGTGTGTAGAGCTAACTAACTAGCCCGGTGTTCAGTATGTAGAGCTAGCTAGCCAGACAGGTGTTCAGTATGCAGAGCTAGCTAGCTAGCCAGACAGGTGTTCAGTATGTAGAGCTAACTAACTAGCCAGGTGTTCAGTATGTAGAGCTAGCTAACTAGCCAGGTGTTCAGTATGTAGAGCTAGCTAGCTAGCTAGCCAGGTGTTCAGTATGTAGAGCTAGCTAGCTAATAAGGTGTTCAGTATGTAGAGCTAGCTAGCTAGCTAGCCAGGTGTTCAGTATGTAGAGCTAGCTAGCTACCTAGCCAGGTGTTCAGGTGTAGAGCTAGCTAGCTAGCTAGCTAGCCAGGTGTTCAGGTGTAGAGCTAGCTAGTTAGCCAGGTGTGCAGTATGTAGAGCTAGCTAGCTAGCCAAGTGTGCAGTATGTAGAGCTAGCTAGCCAGGTGTTCAGTGTGTAGAGCTAGCTAGCTAGCTAGCCAGGTGTTCAGGTGTAGAGCTAGCTAGCTAGCCAGGTGTGTAGTATGTAGAGCTAACTAACTAGCCAGGTGTGCAGTATGTAGAGCTAGCTAGCCAGGTGTTCAGTGTGTAGAGCTAGCTAGCCAGGTGTTCAGTATGTAGAGCTAGCTAGCTAGCTAGCCAGGTGTTCAGTATGTAGAGCTAGCTAGCTAGCCAGACAGGTGTTCAGTATGTAGAGCTAGCTAGCTAACTAGCCAGATGTTCAGTGTGTAGAGCTAACTAACTAGCCAGGTGTTCAGTATGTAGAGCTAGCTAGTTAGCCAGGTGTTCAGTGTGTAGAGCTAGCTAGTTAGCCAGGTGTTCAGTGTGTAGAGCTAGCTAGCCAGCCAGGTGTTCAGTATGTAGCGCTAGCTAGCTAGCTAGCCAGGTGTGCGGCTTGTACCTTGAGCAGCAGCTTGCAGATCTCGTATTTGCCCTTGGCAGCAGCCTCGTGGAGGGGCGTGAACTTCCACAGGTCAGCGACGTTCACAGAGGCCCCGTGTCTGACCAGCAGCTCCGCCACCTCGTAGTGACCGTAGGAGCAGGCGTTATGGAGGGGCACCAGACCACTGGGAGAGGAGGAGGAGGAGGAGGAGAGAGGAGGAGGAGAAGAGAGGGAGGAGGAGGGAGAAGAGAGGGAGGAGGAGGAGGAGAAAGAGAGGGAGGAAGGGAGGATGAGGAGGAGGAGAGAGGAGGAGGAGAAGAGAGGGAGGAGGAGGAGAAAGAGAGGGAGGAAGGGAGGATGAGGAGGAGGAGAGGGGAAAGGGAGGAGGAGGAGGAGGAGAGGGGAAAGGGAGGAGGAGGAGGAAGAGATCAATATCTGTCTCAAGGCCAGCAAACAGATGATCAATCCAGTTTGGTTTTGTGCTGCGCTCTTTTGGGGAGCTGTGGAGGTTCTAGAATGTAGCTGTGGAGGTTCTAGAATGTAGCTGTGGAGGTTCTAGAATGTAGCTGTGGAGGTTCTAGAATGTAGCTGTGGAGGTTCTAGAATGTAGCTGTGGAGGTTCTAGAATGTAGCTGTGGAGGTTCTAGAATGTAGCTGTGGAGGTTCTAGAATGTAGCTGTGGAGGTTCTAGAATGTAGCTGTGGAGGTTCTAGAATGTAGCTGTGGAGGTTCTAGAATGTAGCTGTGGAGGTTCTAGAATGTAGCTGTGGAGGTTCTAGAATGTAGCTGTGGAGGTTCTAGAATGTAGCTGTGGAGGTTCTAGAATGTAGCTGGTCTGGAGTGTTGCCATAGAGAGCTGGCTGAGAAACAACCTGTGTAGACCGTCTCCTGCCCCCTCACCCCTGCCCCCTCACCCCTGCCCCCTCGCCCTGCCCCCCTCACCCCTGACCCCTGTCCCCTGCCCCCTCACCCCTGCCCCCTCGCCCTGCCCCCTGCCTCCTCACCCCTTGTCCTTGGCGTGGACATCAGCCCCGTGATGCAGCAGGTATTCTACCACGGTCACGCGGTTGTAGCCGGCGGCAAAGTGGAGCGGCGTGGAGTGACGCCCCTCCAGATCCCTGCAGTTAACATTCTGAGACGTACACAGAGACTGAGGGAGGGAGAGAGAGAGGGAGGGGAGAGAGGGAGGGAGGGAGGGGAGAGAGAGAGGGGGGAGAGAGAGGGAGGGAGGAGAGAGAGAGGAAGGGAGGAGGGAGAGAGAGAGGGGAGGAGGGAGGGGGGGTGGATGGAGAGAGAGGGAGAGATAGAGGGAGAGGGGGGACGGAGGGAGGGGAGAGAGAGAGACAGGGAGGAGAGAGAGAAAAAGAGAGAGAGGGAGAGAGAGAAAAAGAGAGAGAGGGAGAGAGAGTACAGTCAGAGTGTGTGCAGAGAGATGCTCACAGTGCTTTTACTGCACCTGTCTAGGTCTATTGTATTCTATTCTATTCTACTGTGCGTCTACTCAGTGGTCAGTACCTTCACTGTGTCCAGATCTCCAGCCTTGGCGGCCTCCAGCAGCCGGTAGTCCACGTCAGAGTTCCTCACCGGAACGTTCTCTGGAGAACACAGACAGAACCCAGCAGAGAACCGTCAGGAGAACCCACCTCTGTGTGTACAGCCAGACATGCATACGAACATACACGCCTACCTACACACACACACACACACACACGCCTACCTACACACACACACACACGCCTACCTACACACACACACACACACACACACGCCTACCTATCTACACACACACACACACGCCTACCTACCTACACACACGCCTACCTACCTACACACACACACACGCCTACCTACCTACACACACACACACACACACGCCTACCTACCTACACACACACACACACACACACGCCTACCTACACACATACACGCCTAAATGGGTAAATGGACTACACTTATATAGCGCTTTTCCACCTTAGCGGCACTCAAAGCGCTTTAAAATGGCCTCTCATTCACCCATTCACACACACATTCACACACCAATGGCGGTAGCTGCCATGCAAGGTGCTAACCTGCTCATTGGGAGCAATTTGGGGTTCAGTGTCTTGCCCAAGGACACTTCGACATGTGGACAGTCGGAGCTGGGATTCGAACCACTGACCCTTCGATCATTGAACGACCCGCTCTACCAACTGAGCTACAGCCGCCCCATACACACACACACACACACACACACACACCGACCTGCCCCCCCCCCCCCATACCGTTAAGGATCTGCTGGATGGCCTCGTTGCCCATCTGGGCGGCGGTGAAGCCCTGGAGGGACATGATGGAGGCGTCGGCGCCGTAGCCCAGGAGCTGCCTGCAGGTCTGGAGGTGACCCGCCATGGACGCCCTGTGGAGAGCCGTCTGCCCAGCGTGTCCAGCGCGTTCATCTGACGAGAGGATAGAGAGACCGGCTGACCCCTCGGGAGAGACCAGCTAGCCCTGACCCTGAGAGACCAGCTAGCCCTGACACTGAGAGACCAGCTAGCCCTGACCCTGAGAGACCAGCTAACCCTGACACTGAGAGACCAGCTAACCCTCAGGAGAGACCAGCTAACCCTGACACTGAGAGACCAGCTGACCCTGACCCTGAGAGACCAGCTAACCCTGAGAGACCAGCTAACCCTGACACTGAGAGACCAGCTAGCCCTGACCCTGAGAGACCAGCTAACCCTGACACTGAGAGACCAGCTAACCCTCAGGAGAGACCAGCTAACCCTGAGAGACCAGCTGACCCTGAGAGACTAGCTAGCCCTGACACTGAGAGACCAGCTGACCCTGACCCTGAGAGACCAGCTAACCCTCAGGAGAGACCAGCTAACCCTGAGAGACCAGCTAACCCTGACACTGAGAGACCAGCTGACCCTGAGAGACCAGCTAACCCTGAGAGACCAGCTAACCCTGAGAGACCAGCTAACCCTGAGAGACCAGCTAACCCTGACCCTGAGAGACCAGCTGACCCTGACCCTGAGAGACCAGCTAACCCTCAGGAGAGACCAGCTAACCCTGAGAGACCAGCTAACCCTGCTGTCTGACCGAGGGTCAGAGCAGGAGAGAAGGGTGTGTGGAGGAACGTTGGTCGGTACCGATGTTCGGCCCAGATGATCTTGTAATGTGAGGGGTTTACAGATCCAATCTTATACCTCCCGATCGGCTCACAGACCCTTCTGGGCCGCCCCCGATAATATCAAACATATTTGATATTTAAGATTATTACGTTACTACTTTACAAGCGAGGGCGGGGTTCGTAGCTCCCTCGGGCACGATAATATCCTGTATTGTCATGAGCCATTATTTTCAAATCTTGTAGCGTGTGCATGTTTGAGATTCCAGAGAAGAACATCTCTTAAGATTCTCCTTATGTGTGAGATGCAACCGTTTTCCAAACCGGTTAGGATTTTAAATATACTAATACTGTAGTGAGTCTATAAGTCTATGCGTGGGGAACGGTGTGGAAGAGTGGAGGAGAGGAGAGGAGAGGGAAGAGTGGAGGAGAGGAGAGGAGAGGAGAGGAGAGGAGAGGAGAGGAGAGGAGAGGAGAGGAGAGGAGAGGAGAGGAGAGGAGAGGAGAGGAGAGGAGAGGAGAGAGTGGAGGAGTGGGGAACGGTGTGGAAGAGGGCGGTACCTTGGCTCCGTGTTTGTGGAGGACCCTCCAGGATTTCGTTTGTGGGCCCTCTCTGCTGCTACATGGAGGGGGGGTCATGAAGCTAGGGGGGGGGAGAGACAGATAGAGAGAGAGAGAGAGAGAGAGAGAGATAGAGAGACAGATAGAGAGAGAGAGAGAGAGAGATAGAGAGACAGAGGGAGAGAGAGAGAGAAAGAGAGAGAGACAGATAGAGAGAGAGACAGATAGAGGGAGAGACAGATAGAGAGATAGAGAGAGACAGATAGAGAGAGATAGAGAGAGACAGATAGAGAGAGATAGAGAGAGACAGATAGAGAGAGACAGATAGAGAGATAGAGAGAGACAGATAGAGAGAGACAGATAGAGAGAGACAGATAGAGAGATAGAGAGAGACAGATAGAGAGAGACAGATAGAGAGATAGAGAGAGACAGATAGAGAGAGACAGATAGAGAGAGACAGATAGAGAGGCAGATAGAGAGAGACAGATAGAGAGGCAGATAGAGAGAGACAGATAGAGAGATAGAGAGAGACAGATAGAGAGGCAGATAGAGAGAGACAGATAGAGAGATAGAGAGAGACAGATAGAGAGACAGATAGAGAGAGAGACGGATAGAGAAAGAGAGACAGAGAGAGAGAGAGATAGATAGAGAGAGAAAGGTTTGAGTTCACAAACGTCCTCAGAGCTCAGTCCGTTGTAGTGGAGGGTTGAATACAGAGTTGATCAGTTGATTGACTGGTCGGTTGATTGATTAATTGGTTGATTGATCGGTTCGTTAACTCACTCCTTGTTCTTGTCATTGACGTTGGCCCCTTTCCTCAGCAGCAGCTCGGTCACCTGCTTCCTCTTAGGGTGGGGAGACGCCACCACACAGTGCTGACGACAACAACAACAACAACAACAACAACATGGAGAATTAGCGGCTGATCACACGGAGACACGCCCCCTTGACCAAGCGCCTTTGGAGCGAGCGCATTACCGCCACTGTAATAACATGAGCTATATCTAGCGATCGATACCTAAGTGCGAAAGGCCAAATGTAATCAGATCATCGCTAGCTAATTAGCAAGCTAATAGGTTAGGGCTGTCAATTTCTGTGTGTGTGTGTGTGTGTGTGTGTGTGTGTGTGTCTCACCAGCGCGGTCTCGTGCGTCTGGGGGTGTTTGAAGTTGATGATCTCCAGAGCGAGGCTCTTCTTGGCCTTGGCCACGTCCGCTTCCCGCGCCGCCTGGAGCAGAGAGTGTCCCTTAAACTCATCTACACACACACACACACACACGCGCGCACACGCGCACACGCGCACACGCGCACACACACACAGACACACACACACAAGATTTGTTTTTTATGTTTTTATGTTATCATGTTTCAGATTGTGTGTGTGTCCCTTACGTGTGTGTGTGTGTGTGTGTGTGTGTGTGTGTGTGTCTCACAGGTGAGTCTCTCCCGGAGCTCCGGGGTGGGGGCCATGTCCACGGCGCTCTTGCCGTGACAGTTGACGAGGGTGGGGTCGGCGGCGTGCGCCAGCAGCAGGGAACACACCTCCACGCGGTTCTTGGAGGCGGCCTCGTGGAGCGGCGTGAACTGCCACAGGTCC
>NC_140263.1:4177706-4199224 GCF_949987555.1 Borostomias antarcticus | reverse complement strand
TGACCCTCACACAGCCCTACTGACCCCCCCACGACCCTACTGACCCCCACACAACCCTACTGACCCCACACAACCCTACTGACCCCCCACACAACCCTACTGACCCCCACACGACCCTACTGACCCCCACACAACCCTACTGACCCCCACACAACCCTACTGACCCCCACACAACCCTACTGACCCCTACACAACCCTACTGACCCCCACACAACCCTACTGACCCCTACACAACCCTACTGACCCCCACACAACCCTACTGACCCCCTACACAAACCTACTGACCCCCACACAACCCTACTGACCTCCTGACCTCCAACTGACCACCAGCGTAGAGGAGAGACAGGAAGAGGAAGGAACAGAGAGAGAGGATATTCAGTATAAAGTAATTTAAGGACAGTAAGAGAAGATAGAGGTTATATTACAGGCTGAGAGAGAGAGAGGAGAGAGAGAGAGAGAGAGAGAGAGAGAGAGAGAGAGAGGAGAGAGAGAGAGCAGATACTGCGGTTCCAGTAAAGCCCATGTAGTGGTGAGGGAGGGGTGGGGATGATCAGCCAGTTCAGAGCTGCCCCCCCCCCCCCCCCCCACCCCCCCAGGCCTGGAGCACAGAGTCTGTGAATACTAATGTGGGCAGTTCAGTTCAGTTCAGTAGCAGCAGGCCCTGCTCTCTCCTCACTCCTTATCTCCTCATCTCCTCCCTCCTCATCTCCTCCCTCCTTATCTCCTCACTCCTCATCTCCTCCCTCCTTATCTCCTCACTCCTCCCTCCTTAACTCCTCACTCCTCATCTCCTCACTCCTCATCTCCTCACTCCTTATCTCCTCCCTCCTTAACTCCTCACTCCTCATCTCCTCCCTCCTTATCTCCTCACTCCTCATCTCCTCCCTCCTTAACTCCTCACTCCTCATCTCCTCCCTCCTTAACTCCTCACTCCTCATCTCCTCCCTCCTTATCTCCTCACTCCTCATCTCCTCCCTCCTTAACTCCTCACTCCTTATCTCCTCACTCCTTAACTCCTCCCTCCTCATCTCCTCCCTCCTCATCTCCTCACTCCTCATCTCCTCACTCCTTATCTCCTCACTCCTTATCTCCTCACTCCTTATCTCCTCACTCCTCATCTCCTCACTCCTTATCTCCTCACTCCTCATCTCCTCACTCCTTATCTCCTCACTCCTCATCTCCTCCCTCCTTAACTCCTCATCTCCTCACTCCTTATCTCCTCACTCCTTATCTCCTCACTCCTCATCTCCTCACTCCTTATCTCCTCATCTCCTCATCTCCTCACTCCTCATCTCCTCACTCCTTATCTCCTCACTCCTTATCTCCTCACTCCTTATCTCCTCACTCCTTATCTCCTCACTCCTTATCACCTCACTCCTTATCTCCTCACTCCTTATCTCCTCACTCCTTATCTCCTCACTCCTTATCTCCTCACTCCTTATCTCCTCACTCCTTATCTCCTCACTCCTTATCTCCTCACTCTTTATCTCCTCACTCCTCATCTCCTCACTCCTCATCTCCTCACTCCTTATCTCCTCACTCCTTATCTCCTCACTCCTCACCTCCTCCCTCTTTATCTCCTCCCTCCTCACCTCCTCATCTCCTCCCTCCTTATCTCCTCACTCCTTATCTCCTCACTCCTTATCTCCTCACCTCCTCTCTCTTTATCTCCTCCCTCCTCACCTCCTCCCTCCTTATCTCCTCCCTCCTTATCTCCTCACCTCCTGTGTGTGTGTGTGTGTGTGTGTGTGTGTGTGTGTGTGTGTGTGTGTATGTGCATGAGGTCCTTTGTCCCTAGTGCCATCCGCCTCCTCAACAACGTCAGGTAACAGAAGTATTCTGTAGCCGATGTACTGTAGTTCATACCTGTGTGTGTTTGTACCCTGTGATGAGAACAAACACACAGTCCCAACCGTGGTTGCATGATAAAGTTGCATCTTATGTTAATCTCTCTCTAATCAAATATGCAAATGTATGCGGGGCTGCATAAAGACCGAACCTCCAGCGCGCTCCCTACAGCCACACCCCCTCCCTGCTTTAACAACAACACTGATGCTCCAGATAGTATGAGAGAGGAGAGAGAGAGAGAGGAGAGAGAGAGAGAGAGGAGAGAGAGAGAGGAGAGAGAGAGGAGAGAGAGAGGAGAGAGAGAGAGAGAGAGAGAGAGGAGAGAGAGAGAGGAGAGAGAGGAGAGAGGGAGGGAGGGAGAGACGCTCAGCAAACACAACATCACACCTCCCACTCGCACCCGAGTCAGCTATGACACACTAGTGTGAGAATACCAGCGGGAGGGGGAGGGGGGGGGGGGGGGGGGGAGGATACAAGCAGAGCACAGGTAACAGTTAGAATAAATGATCCCATTAAACACCCACACAGTAATACCACACCACACAGACTGGGAGTACACAGGAGAGAAAGAGGGTGAGGGGGAGAGAGAGAGAGAGAGAGAGAGAGAGGGGG
The DNA here is from genome assembly GCF_949987555.1 of Borostomias antarcticus. Lineage (NCBI taxonomy): Eukaryota > Metazoa > Chordata > Actinopteri > Stomiiformes > Stomiidae > Borostomias > Borostomias antarcticus. The sequence continues at coordinate 4,196,764 of NC_140263.1, read as the reverse complement.
GGGGGGGAGTGAGGGAGAGAGAGAGAGAGAGAGAGAGAGAGAGAGAGAGGAGGGGGGGGGGTGAGGCAGGGAGAGAGAGAGAGAGAGAGAGAGGGTGAGGGAGGGAGAGAGAGGGGGAGAGAGAGAGAGAGAGAGAGAGAGAGAGAGGGTGAGGGAGGGAGAGAGAGGGGGAGAGAGAGAGAGAGAGAGAGAGAGAGGGTGAGGGAGGGAGAGAGAGCAAGAGAGGGTGAGGGAGAGAGAGACAGACACATGGAAGGGATGACAGCAGATGACCAGCTGCGTGGTGTGGCGTTGTGTGGTGTGGTGGTCTCACCGGTCAGGACGTTCTTGGCGGAGAGGTCGGCCAGGTCCAGGGCGCTCTTCCCGTCCGTGTTGCGGATGTTGGGGTCAGCGCCGTGCTGGAGGAGGACTGCACAGGGGAGACACAGACAGGAGCTCAGCCCCGCGCCTCTTCTCAGCCCCGCCCCGGCTCCTCCTCCCAGCCCCGCCCCGGCTCCTCCTCCCAACCCCGCCCCGGCTCCTCCTCCTCCTAGCCCCGCTCCTCCTCCTCTTCCTCCCAGCACCGCCCCCGCTCCTCCTCCCAGTCCCGGCCTTGCTCCTCCTCCTCCCAGCCCCGCCCCGGCTCCTCCTCTTCCTCCCAGCCCCGCCCCCGCTCCTCCTCCCAGTCCCGCCCCGGCTCCTCCTCCTCCCAGCCCCGCCCCGGCTCCTCCTCTTCCTCCCAGCCCCGCCCCCGCTCCTCCTCCCAGTCCCGCCCCGGCTCCTCCTCCTCCCAGCCCCGCCCCGGCTCCTCCTCCCAGCCCCGCCCGGGCTTCTTCGCCTCCCAGCCTAGCTCCTCCTCCCAGCCTAGCTCCTCCTCCCAGCCCCGCCCCGGCTCCTCCTCCCAGCCCCGCCCCGGCCCCTCCCCTCAACACGCCGCCGGCACTGGCAGCGCCGCCACCCTCTGTCTCCGCCCTGCGCACCTCAGACATAAACACAAACGGCTCTTCAACTCAGCACATAAACACACAGGTTACCGCTCGCTAACAAAGCACAGCGCAGACTGGCACAGGAAGGAGAGAGAGAGAGAGAGAGGACAGGAGAGAGAGAGAGGAAGGAGAGGAAGGAGAGAGAGAGTAAGGAGAGAAGAGAGAGAGAGGACAGGAGAGAGTTGAGGAGAGAGAGCAGGTAGGATGGAGAGAGAAGAGGGTACGGAGAGGAGTGAGGAGAAATAGCTAATGGACTTCTGCAGTGGACTGGAGGGAGAAGGAGGAGGAGAGAGAGAGAGGAGAGGAGGAGGAGAGAGAGGAGAGGAGGAGGAGAGAGAGGAGAGCCATGTTCTAAAGGCAGGAGAACTCGTAGCTCGACTAGGGCACGACCATGTGACTCCGGCTATGAGAGCAGAATATCAAACCATGAAACCTGCATAGCACTGAGAGAGAGAGAGGGAGGGAGAGATAGGGAGAGAGTGTGTGTGTGTGTGTGTGTGTGTGTGTGTGTGTGTGTGTGTGTGTGTGTGTGTGTGTGTGTGTGTGTGTGTGTGTGTGTGAGTGTGTGTGTGTGTGTGCGCGTGTGACAGAACACGTATACAAGACAGCTTAAAGGTGCAGTAGGCGGTTTGGCTCCGGAGCACTTTTTGTTATATTTTTTTGCCATTCTCATTACATCCACGTAGCAATCGATAAATAATGTGCCCTGACGCTACAATAAATCCGAAATCTGTGGAAGTCGCAGGACTGTAATAAGTGCGTTCAATCATGTTGAATTGCCAACTTGAAATGGTTGGATATCTTAGCTGCCAGTCAACCTACCTAGCGAGTGTCTTTTGTTTTCCCCCGGTTTGGGGAGTGGCTTAGGAGGGAGGGGCTTGGGAGGGAGGCTTGGGAGGGATGGGTGGGGATTTTGTCATTTGAATTTTTCAAAAACCTTTCAAATATTTTCCTAAGTCTAATATGGAATCACAAGCCGCGTACTGTACCTTTAAGAATGAGGGAGGGAGGAAGAAACCGAGAAGTGGAAAAGAGGAAGAAGAGAGGAGAGAAGGAGGAAAGGAGAGATAGAGAGAAGGAGATAAGGAGAGAAGGAGGTAAGGAGAGAGAGGAGAGAAGGAGATAAGGAGAGAGGGAGGTAAGGAGAGATAGAGGAGAGAAGGAGGTAAGGAGAGACAAAGGAGAGAAGGAGGTAAGGAGAGACAGAGGAGATAAGGAGGTAAGGAGAGATAGAGGAGAGAAGGAGGTAAGGAGAGATAGAGGAGGGAAGAAGGTAAGGAGATAGAGGAGATAAGGAGAGATTGAGGAGAGAAGGAGGTAAGGAGAGATAGAAGAGAGGAGGTGGTAAGGGGAGATGGAGACAAGGAGGTAAGGAGATAGAGAGAAGGAGGTAAGGAGAGATAGAGGAGAGAAGGAGATAAGGAGAGATTGAGGAGAGAAGGAGGTAAGGAGAGATAGAAGAGAGGAGGAGGTAAGGGGAGATAGAGACAAGGAGATAAGGAGATAGAGGAGAGAATGAGGTGAGGAGAGGAGGGGGACACACACACACACACACAGATTTATACACAGCCACAAACGCCATATGCACTGGGAGTTTGGTCCAATCACACTAGGGGGCAGGGGACACACACAGGCACAGGGAAAGAGAGAGAGAGAGGGGGGGGGACAGAGAGAGAGAGGTTTGGTTTGGGAGGTAGAAAGGGGCATTAAGCTACTTGATCAATTTGTTTACCAGAACTCAAACGAGTACATTGTGCACGATATGTCTTACGTGTGTGTGTGTGTGTGTGTGTGTGTGTGTGTGTGTGTGTGTGTGTGTGTGTGTGTGCGCGTGTACGCATGTGCATGTCTTCTTAGTGTTTCCTCCACTGATCCAAGAGTCCTTTTTTGTGGGCAGTCAACCAAGCGGCAGAAAGTGACAGTTCTAACCTCTCAGACTAAGACATGAAGATGGAAAAAACACTTCATCTGTCTTTCTCTCACTCCATCTCTCTCTCCGTCTGTCTATCTGCCTATTTGTCACCTGACTCTCTCTCTCTCTCTCTCTCTCCCCCTACCCAGTGGTGTGACGCACATTGTATTCACCCCTCAGTAAATATGATTTAGCTCTGCACCAGTCGGCCCACCTCCTCCTCACCACCCGATGTTCTCAACTGGGGGGCAGAGAGCAAATTAACATCCAAATAACAGAGAAAAAGGCGCCTTCACTGCAAGATGTATTCTAGCTCTCCTGAAGCTGACGCTACGTAGCTTTTCTGTAGCCGTATGGCTAGCTGGCCTCTCTAGAATAGTTTTAAGGCAACTATGAGGAGTTTTTGACTGGTTATGAAAGAGTCTTATTTAGGGATGGGTATTGGGAACCAATATTTTTTGGGACTGGCATGTCTTTGGGTCAGTACCGAAATATCGATAAGCTCATGGACAAACGGTGCCTCTACCGGTATTTGACACGTTCGTTTCCTAAATCCACAGAGTCACATTCGTTTCATAAATCAAACAACGCAGCTAGCAACTACATTATAAACTACTCTATTCCCAAACGCAAATGAACGACGACGACCAGATCGACGCCTTTTTATCCACAATACACTTAGCTACTATCACGGACGAACAAAACAACAAATTAACCTCTAAAATAACAAAGGATGAACTGCTATCAGCAATTGGAAGGATAAAGTGAGGGGAAACCCGAGGATGGATGGTTTCACGCCAGAATGGTACAAGACAACGAGAGACCAATTAGTTCCAACGCTATTAAAAACATTTAACTGGGTGTTCGTCGTTCCGGAGGAGGGGAAAGGCGAATTGGAACGCGGGAACTATCGCCCCCATTAGTATTTTGAATATCGCCTACAAATTCTTCACCCCGATATTATCTAAGAGATTGGAATCGATAGTGCCAGAGCTAATTCACAAGGACCAGACGGGATTCATTAAACAAAGACAGACTCAAGATAACATCAGGAGGACATTGCGCATTATGAGACAAGTCACGCAACAAAAATTGGAGACGCTTATGATAAGTTATAAGTAATAAGACGCGGAGAAAGCGTTTGACTCAGTGAGATGGACTTTGTCTGTTGTTACAGGTGAGGGACAGCCATCTCTTTCTTTCCCTGGCCATATAACTAGGGCTGGGTTTTATCATTGATTCTGAATCGATTCTGAATCAAATGATTCAGAATCGATTCATGAATCCCAAAATCGATCTTTTATTTAATGAATGAATGAATAAATGAAGGAATGAATAGTTCAAGGTTACAGCTAAAAAAAAAAAACGAATCGATATTGAATCGAATCGAATTGAATCGTGATAATCGATTCTGAACCTTGTGAATCAGAATCGAATCGATTCTTGAAATTCGACTCGATACCCAGCCCTACATATAACACCAAGTATTTATAAAACCAAGCATTTATAATACCACGGATTTATAACACCACACATTTATAACATCACACAGGATGCTACACGCATGGAGAATGTACCGGCGTGCTACCATGGAGGTGTTTCCGACAGGGTGTTCATGACAGGGCGTTTCCCTGGGCAACTGAGATCCGCCTTCATCCACCCGCAGATAGGTGACATCACATCCTGCCAACGACCTAACCTTTCCCACGGTCCCGGCAGCGCCCAGGTAACGCTATCTCTACCCCTATCTCTTTGCCATTCAGGCCTGGCAGGTGTAGAATTACAGCTTGTCATGCCGCGTTTGCGCAACAGGGTATAAGAGACACCCGATCTATAAACAACAATTGAAATGAGAACAAAACAACAAAGAAACAATGTAAGCGCTGACGCAAAAGTGACGTACCGCGATCGTGATTGGGACTGAGGTAACGGACACAGGTCTCGTCATTCATACTTCTACCTTTAGATCGGTTTGCAAAGACCCTGTTCTGCTCAAATGCTGAGGTTGACCTAGTGCAACATCACTGATAGAGGTCACTATACAGTAGCTACTATAAGTAGTTACATAAAGGTTATAATCACTGTAATAAGTTATTAAGGTTTTGATAATGACTCGGTAGGCTGATGCAGACTTGGAGGTTATTATAGCTATGATAAGTAGTTAGAACGGTTATAATCACTGGTCACACTTTACAATAAGGGTCACAAAAAACATTAGTTAACTGTTAACTAATGCTGATTTAGGGTTAGGTTAGGTTACTTATGTTAATTAATACGTAAGTTAAGGTTAGGGTTAGGTGAGTTAACCTTAGTTAACATGAATAACATTAGTAAATGGTTAATAGAGACATTAGTTAACTGTTACTTAATGCTTAATAATGCATTAACTAATGCTTATTAATGTACCCTTATTGTAAAGTGTTATCTAATCACTATAATAAGCATTTATAAAGGCTATATTTACTGTAATAGATAAATAGATATATCAACTTTAATGATCTCTGAGCGTTAAGGTTAAAATCACTATAATAAAGGTTATAACAACTCAGACGGTATGTACCGATGCAGACGTCAATCTTGCCCTTGATGGCGGCCTCGTGCAGGGGCGTGTAGTTCCAGTTGTCCCTGGCGTTGGGATCGGCGCCCTGGCAGAGCAGCAGGTTCACCACCTCGGCGTGGCCAAACGAGCAGGCGTTGTGGAGCGGGATCAGGCCGCCGTCGTCACGGGCGTGCACGCTGGCGCCCGTCTGGAGCAGGTGGTCCACCACGTCCCTCCTGCCGAAGCCTGGAGGAAGAGGAGGACAAGTGAACCCTAACCCTTTATAACGCCACAGACCCTGCACTTATGGTAGCCCTGTTGGTCAGTCAATCAATCAATCAATCAATCAAAGTATGACTGACTGACTAGCTGATTTACCTACTAAAAGACAAAACTAGTTACTTTTACACATAGTTTGCTTTTGTTGATGGAATATAGTTTGTTGTTGTTGACATGGAACAGCTATAGGCCTACAAAATAGGCCTGTAGCTTTTAATGTTGTTGAAAATGTAACTCTTTTATTTATTGAGTAATAAGTAGACTATAGATAACACAATAGAAATCAATACCTAAAATGGCTGAGCATTTACAGGTACGTATCTTCTTAAAAGGTTAAGGGCGTCTTCATGGAAATTAATATTGTGTATTCACTGATTGATTGATTGATTGCTTTTATTTATTTTTAAGACAGGGACAAGGTACAGTAGACATTTACCCTATAGAATAGGGAGAGATGCACTGTACAAGGTTATAGCTAAACAGCTAATTTCCACTGCAACACAGATGACAGGAGATGAGCTGTTGTTGTCCTCCCATCCCCCACCCTGGAGGTAGCATTAGCCTGGTAGCATTAGCCTGGTAGCATTAGCCTGGCACGGCTAGCGAGCTAGCTAGCAACTTCAAACTTCAAAAGTTGGTCCTCAGCAAAAAATAAAGTAGCTACTCGGAGGTGTTATTTTATAAAAAGCAAGGAAGTGTGTTGTTAAATTAATTAGCTAGTGCTAGATATGTTAGTGCTGGCTGCTTTAGTGCTTGGTTGTTATGGTCGACTCGTCTTAGTCGTTAGGATAGCTGTTTACAAACTAGCTAACCGCTAATAGCTAGCTACCCGCTAATGCTAATGCTAATGCTAATGCTAATGCTAATGCTAATGCTAACGCTAATGCTAATGCTAACGCTAATGCTAATGCTAATGCTAACGCTAACGCTAATGCTAACGCTAATGCTAACGCTAACGCTAACGCTAACGCTAACGCTAACGCTAACGCTAACGCTAACGCTAACGCTAACGCTAACGCTAACGCTAACGCTAACGCTACCGACCTGCAGCGAAGTGGAGCGGGGTAGACTTCCGTCCGGCCATGTCCTTGGCGTTCACGTTCACCGTGTCCACCAGCTTCTTCACCCGGGTCACATCCCCGTTGCGACACGCTTCGAATAAATCCCGGAACGCCCCGCTGGCAGCACCGCAGCCCTCGGGCTCTGGAGAGGAGCAGGAGTCCGGGGGTGTGGAGCCAGGGCTGCTCCCTCCTCCCCCGGTGGAGGAGCTGGGGCTGCTGGAGCTCAGGGCCGGGGCGGGGGTGTCGGGAGAGGCCGGGGAGAGTTGCGGATCTCCGGGGCTCTCTGGTTCACCACCGACTGGAGAGGGGATCGATGCTCCGAGGGGTACCGGGTGAGATCCGGGGGGTGTGGGGGAGAGAGAGGCGAGGAGAGACTGGGAGAGACTCTGTTGTTGCTGCTGCTGCTGGGATGAGCGACGAGACGTCGCCATTTTCACAACAGTCCCACTCTGGCAACAAGCTTGGATCAACTTCCTGGGATGGGAATCTCCCTTCCGGTTTCAGCTGTGCCTCAGCTCACCGACAGAGGGCAGCACCGACACACGATGGAGAGAACACTGAGGACATGATTATTATTTTCAATAACTTTTAAACATTTGAAGTTTTATATATATATATATATATATATATATATATATATATATATATATATATATATATATATATATATATATATCACCTGCTCCCTGGCTCAGGACGGGAAGCTCCACATCCAGGTTCCAAACACTCTGCTGAGGAGGCCGAGACCGTGGTGCCCATCAACACCAGCCCACCGCAGTACCTCCGCTCACAGACAGAGGGCAGCACAGACACACCAGCGAGGACAACTCTGACAACATGGACTCAACACATTATTCTCTGATCTTTTTTTATTTTTTCATGACGTCATATGATTTTTCAACGATGTACAGGCTAATGATTTTTATTTGAATGTTATTAGCCTAGTCTTTACATTTTTAGATACAATAATAATGTTCGTTTTTAGTTTATTTCTGTGCATTTCTATGGAATAAATAAATTAAACCTACGGAAAAAAAAAACTTCACTTTGTCTCTGCTTCTCATTATCAGTTCATATTGATATAATATATTATATTATTATTATATAGTATATTGCTCGTACCTTTGAGGTGAGCTAGTGCAAGAAATAAATATATACAAAATATATACAAGGAATCGAAATCTGTAAAATATAAATGGTTAAGTTGCCAACTTTTCACAACGGTATCAGCATCAGCCATATGTGCCTAACAATACATAACTAATAAATAATACCACCATGGTACCAGCAGTAGCCAATAGTGCCTAACAATACCAAATAACTAACACGAATGTCCTGACATGAAGGGAAGAAAATGGCCGTCCTCGCTCCCTCTGAGCTGCCTCAGGTCCCTGGTCTTCCTGTCATCCACTCCTCTCCACACACCCACTCATGAAACACTCAAGATATTACAGGAGAAACCTAATCATCAAACATCAAAGGCAAAACTCTACGAAAAAATAGTTTATTGCTTATTAACATTATGTGCAAAACTTTTCTCACATTCGAGGGTGTCTACATGTCATCAAACGATAGGAAAACAGTTGTGTGTTAGACTGAGACGCGGTCTGGAGACGCCGGAGTGAGAGGAGTATTCAGTCACTGTTTGTCTGAGCGGAACACGTAACGGGCCGCTCGTAGAAGCGGTGTCCCTTCACACGTCCGGCGCTGGTGACCAGTCCGGCCGCTCAGGTGCGTTTGGTCTCGTTCTTCACAGGGATGGGGATGTTGCCCTGCGCCTCTGGGGTAGGGGGGGCAGCTGCGGGTGTCGTGGGGCAGGTGAGGGAGGGGTTAAAGCTTATAGGCACCACCCTCTCCTTCCCGTCCGCCGCCGCCTGCTGCTGCGGCGCCTGGATCTGGAGCTGGCCGTTGGCCAGGGAGCAGGTGACCGTCTCGGGGTCGACCCCTTCAGGCAGGTCAAACTCCTGTCTGAACTCCTTGCATCTGTAAGAGTAGGAACCTTTCCCATCGTCCTGCTTCTTCTCTGTCTTGCCGTTGACTCTTAGCTTCCTGCCCACCTGCTTGACGGACAGCTCCTCCGGGGAGAAGTCTTTAGTGTCCAGGGTCAAGGCGAAGCGGTTGTTCTCCTTCCCCATCTGGAACGAGATCGGCTTGAAGACCGACAAGGACGACGCCGACTGGTCGATCTCCTCGAAGATCTTCTGGTGCAGGCGCTCCATGAACTCCATGTTGTGCCTCATCTCCTGCATGTGCCTCATCATCTCCTGCTCCATCTGGAAGAACAGCGGCCGCGTCTCCGGCCACAGGCTGCGCACTGGCCAGTGCAGGTCCATGAAGGGGCTGATCGTGGGCTGGAACACGCTAGGGCACAGCATCCTCTCTGCTGGTCTTAACTGGTCTCTGCTGCTGGTTTCTGACGCTGGTTTCTGCTGGTCTCTCTTGCCTTCTTGGTGGTAGCTGTTGCTGTCTTGGGTCTTGGCTGGTCTTCTTCACAGCTCTGTGTTGGTCTCTGGTCTTTCTGTCTGTGCTTCTCGTCGGGACAAGCCTCCCAGTTTTTATACTGTGACAGAAGCTTCCAGCAGCATTCCAGTGATGCTGGCGCGCGTGTGTTATGACTACGTAACTTCGCTCATACTCCAAAACAAGCGCGACGGTGTCACCCTTAGCTACGCCGCCACATGCCATGCCACTAGCTTTGTTCTATTTACAGGAAGCTCAGACGCAGGTCGCCTGCCGAGGACACAGACGTACTCTAGAGGGGGGTGAACAGGCGGCGAGGGGAGGGAGGGGAGAGAGAGGAAGAGAATGATAGGGAGAGGAAGGGAGAGAGGGCGAGAGGAGGAATGAGAGACAGGAAGAGAAGGGGTGTGAGAAAGGAGAGAGGAATCTTAAACAGCTGCCTGACCAGCAATGCAACGACCAGAGGTCATTCACACTCTAGTATCACGTCTCTTCTCCATGACGACAAAGCTATAGATATTCTTGATGATGTCACCACCCTTACAGTTACAAAAACATGTACCGTACCTATGACGAGTGAGCCTGAAATTCACCCGAAGAAGGTCTACCAAAACGTTGACCAATTAAAGTTTACCTGCCAGTGAAGTAGACACAGTGCATGAGCTTTTCATTTCAAGCACTGAGGAGAACAAATATTATTTTATACATTGAAATATGAAATGAAATACATTCATACATTCATTTCCGGGTAAATGAGTGGTGGTAAATGTTTATATTTAGTAAGTGTCAGTATTCCAGCTCCACCCCTGTCTGTGTGAGAGTTAACTTGACACCAGGGACAACATTGTTTCCTGAACCAGCCCTAAACATAGCTGCATGGTTAAGAGACCATCTGGACTGTCACACTACCAGAACATGCTCACATGGTAAATGGACTGCACTTATATAGCACTTTTCCACCTTAGCGGCACTCAAAGCGCTTTACAATGGCCTCTCATTCACCCATTCACACACACATTCACACACCAATGGCGGTAGCTGCCATGCAAGGCGCTAACCTGCTCATTGGGAGCAATTTGGGGTTAGGTGTCTTGCTCAAGGACACTTCGACATGTGGACAGTCGGAGCCGGGATTCGAACCTCTGACCCTTCGATCATTGAACGACCCGCTCTACCAACTGAGCTACAGCCGCCCCATATGGTGTCAGGATGGGTCACTAACCCCCCATATAACTATCTAATCATGGCTGAATCATCCCAGAATCCTACAGGACTGTGTAGGGAGGCTTGATATCATCCGAATTTTAGCATAGGATTTAAAGATTCCTTCTTTAAGAGGTGATATGGGAGGATAGGTTAGGAAACCACCTGTTTAGAATATGCAATAGAAACATAGTGTGTCTCATAAACAGAGAAACAAAAAGAAAAGATATGTTTCAGTAGTTTTGATTATTTATTCCATAGAAATACATAGAAAATAGATACAACATATTCAGACAAATGTTTATTAAAATCATGAATTATATAACATGATTCAGCAGTTTACAAAAAGATCAGAGAATGTGTTGAGTCCATGTTGTCAGAGTTGTCGTTGCTGGTGTGTCTGTGCTGCCCTCTGTCTGTGAGCGGAGGTACTGCGGTGGGCTGGTGTTGATGGGCACCGCGGTCTGCCCGGCTGAGGGGAGACTGGAGTCCAGGGCAGCACAGCATCTTCTCTGAGGGTTGAGCGGTGGGTCCTCTTGCTCTGAGGTGACAGTGTGTTCAGTTCTGCTGGTGTAGCTTTGTGTCTCAGCAGTGGGACTTTCACAGCTTTTATATTCTGCCCCTGGGAGCTCCAGAAGATGAAGTTACCACACTTCTCCACTGGGTGGCAGCACCATGACAGGAGGAGGTGACGTCACACCAGTTATTATCTTCGAAAGGTAAATTCTGGAATAATCTTCATGTAAAAGCTATTTCAAATGTAATTTAAATCGTCTAAAAATACTGTATATTTTTGGAACCGCCTCATAGACTCAGTGAGAGTTTCAAAAAGTATAGAAAAGGAGATGAATGAGCTTCTTTCATTTGAATATAAAGTTTATTGTTTTCGTTTCCACAAACTTACAGTAACGCCCTCCCTCTCCCTCCCTCTCCCTCCCTCTCTTTCTCTCTCTCATAGATACTGTAGATTCACTCCATTCACTCCAGAAGCTACATGAAATATAGGTCTATACATGAATGTCTTGTTGCCTTATTCAAACAATATGAATACCTACAGAGTCTTACAGTGGCTCTGTGGGGAGGACAACCCTGGCGTGAATAACTGTTCCCTCAGGGTCTGGTCTGGTCTAGTTTGGGTCTGGGTCTGTTCTGGGTCTGGTCTGGTCTGGTCTGGTCTGGTCTGGGTCTGGGTCTGGTCTGGTCTGGTCTGGGTCTGGTCTGGTCTGGTCTGGTCTGGTCTGGTCTGGCCTGGTCTGGTCTGGGTCTGGTCTGGGTCTGGTCTGGTCTGGTCTGGTCTGGTCTGGTCTGGTCTGGTCTGGTCTGGCCTGGTCTGGTCTGGGTCTGGTCTGGGTCTGGTCTGGTTTGGGTCTGGTCTGGTCTGGTCTGGTCTGGTCTGGTCTGGGTCTGGTCTGGTCTGGTCTGGTCTGGTCTGGCCTGGTCTGGTCTGGGTCTGGTCTGGGTCTGGTCTGGTCTGGGTCTGGTCTGGTCTGGTCTGGTCTGGTCTGGGTCTGGTCTGGGTCTGGTCTGGGTCTGGTCTGGTCTGGTCTGGTCTGGTCTGGGTCTGGGTCTGGTCTGGTCTGGTCTGGTCTGGGTCTGGTCTGGTCTGGTCTGGTCTGGGTCTGGGTCTGGGTCTGGTCTGGGTCTGGTCTGGTCTGGTCTGGTCTGGTCTGGGTCTGGTCTGGTCTGGTCTGGTCTGGTCTGGTCTGGTCTGGTCTGGGTCTGGGTCTGGGTCTGGTCTGGGTCTGGTCTGGTCTGGTCTGGTTTGGGTCTGGTCTGGTTTGGGTCTGGTCTGGTCTGGTCTGGTCTGGTCTGGTCTGGTCTGGTCTGGTCTGGGTCTGGTCTGGTCTAGTCTGGTCTGGGTCTGGTCTGGTCTGGTCTGGTCTGGTCTGGTCTGGTCTGGTCTGGGTCTGGTCTGGTCTGGTCTGGTCTGGTCTGGTCTGGTCTGGGTCTGGTCTGGTCTAGTCTGGTCTGGGTCTGGTCTGGTCTGGTCTGGTCTGGTCTGGTCTGGTCTGGTCTGGTCTGGGTCTGGTCTGGTCTGGTCTGGTCTGGTCTGGTCTGGTCTGGTCTGGTCTGGTCTGGGTCTGGTCTGGTCCAACCCTGGACTGAAGAGCGGTTTCCTCAGGCATACCTGAGAAGGGAAAACCCAACATTTCAACCACATTTCAAGATTCTATAACTTAACTCTAAAGGGTTCGGGTCAGGTTCTACAGCAGCTGACCTGAAGAAAAGGTTCTTGAGATCCAGGCTGTTTCCAGATCTGAAGCCTGATTGGTCCACCACTGCTGTGATGTCAATGTTGTAGCTCTGTCTGCCAGGGAGAGGAGGAGAGGAGGAGAGGAGGAGAGGAGGAGGGTTAGGTTATGGTTTTCATATTTCCTACGTGTTGACAGTTCCCTAAAGTCTGCTCCCCCATTCTATTTAGAACAGCACTTACACCATCACCTAGTCTCCTAGTGTTCTAGTCTCCTAGTCCCTAGCCCCTTCCATATAGTCCCTAGTCCCCTGTCCCCTAGTGTCCTAGTCCCTCCTCTATTCCCTCGTGCTCTGGTCTGGCGGTCCTCCTACCTCTGGTTAGCCGTGAGCAGGACGCTGCCAGAGAGGGTCTGGCCCAGCTTGGCGAACAGCGGCGTCTGCAGCAGGCAGCGGACCTGGTACCAGTGGGTCATGGGCTCGGAGGGGGCCGTGGACAGCCAGACTGTCGCCCTGGAGGGGGGGGGGGGAGAGATTGAAGTCTGCAGGTGCCTCAAGTTGAAAATAGTTCAACTTTTGGGGCACCAAAACATTTAGGAGTCATCTCCGGTTAACTGCATTACCTGGACCCTACGAAGGCCAGGTCGAACCAGAAGGCCAGACCGTGGACCAGCCCAGACTGCAGCAGCTGGAACACGAAGGGAATCTCCATCCTGTTACATCACACCACAACATCCTGTTACATCACACCACAACATCCTGTTACATCACACCACAACATCCTGTTACATCACACCACAACATCCTGTTACAGCACACCACAACATCCGGTTACATCACACCACAACATCCTGTTACAACACACCACAACATCCTGTTACATCACACCACAACATCCTGTTACATCACACCACAACATCCTGTTACATCACACCACAACATCCTGTTACAGCACACCGCAACATCCTGTTACATCACACCACAACATCCTGTTACATCACACCACAACATCCTGTTATCACACCACAACATCCTGTTACATCACCACAACATCCTGTTACAGCACACCACAACATCCTGTTACATCACACCACAACATCCTGTTACATCACACCACAACATCCTGTTATATCACACCACAACATCCTGTTACATCACACCACAACATCCTGTTACAACACACAACATCCTGTTACAACACCCCACAACATCCTGTTACATCACACCACAACATCCTGTTACAACACACCACAACATCCTGTTACATCACACCACGACATCCTGTTACATCACACCACGACATCCTGTTACATCACACCACAACATCCTGTTACAACACACCACAACATCCTGTTACATCACACCACAACATCCTGTTACAGCACACCACAACATCCTGTTACATCACACCACAACATCCTGTTACAGCACACCACAACATCCTGTTACAACACACCACAACATCCTGTTACATCACACCACAACATCCTGTTATATCACACCACAACATCCTGTTACATCACACCACAACATCCTGTTACATCACACCACGACATCCTGTTACAACACACCACAACATCCTGTTATATCACACCACAACATCCTGTTACATCACACCACAACATCCTGTTACATCACACCACAACATCCTGTTACAGCACACCACAACATCCTGTTACAACACACCACAACATCCTGTTACATCACACCACAACATCCTGTTACATCATACCACAACATCCTGTTACATCATACCACAACATCCTGTTACATCACAACATCCTGCTACATCACACCACAACATCCTGTTACATCACACCACAACATCCTGTTACAGCATACCACAACATCCTGTTACATCACACCACAGACCTGAGCCTGGGGAGGGACACCGCCACCTACAGGCCAGTACTCTCTCAAGAAGAAAAAATGGCGTTTCACAGAACCATGTGGAACCACAGGTCAGGAGGAAGCGCTTAACAGACCACACACCTCTGGAGATCCTCCTCTGTGGCCCTGGTGAACCTGACAGAGTGCTTGACTGACTTGGCCATCAAAACCTGCATGTCAAACGTATCCTGCAGGAGAATCAAACACAATACAATACAACACAACACAACACAACACAACACAACACAATACAATACAATACAATACAACACAATACAATACAATACAATACAACACAACACAACACAACACAATATAACACAACACAACACAACACAACACAACACAACACAACACAACACAACACAATACAATACAATACAATACAATACAACACAACACAACACAACACAACACAACACAACACAACACAACACAACACAATACAACACAACACACTGGTCCTGGAACATGTTTCTCTACAGTATGTGACGGCAACTCGTCTATGGTAGAATGAATGTGGTGATGGTGATCCCTGACCCCTGTCTGACCCCTGTCTGACCCCTGTCTGACCCCTGTCTGACCCCAGGCCTTACCACGATGGGCTGTCTGAAGAACTCCTCCACGGCAGCGCTGTGTACACCACTCAGGTTGATGCCATAGAAACAGCTCTGGTGCCTGGGAGGGGGGAGGGAGGGGGGAGAGGGGGGGGGCAGCCTCAGACACGGTCCGAACATGTAGACGGTCATGCAGGATGATCTCCAGAGGGAGGGGGGGAGGGGGCGGGTCGTCACGGAGCCCCTCCCAGGCCCCTCATCCGTCCGCACGGAGACGGCACAGCCAACGAGAGCGTGTCAGGTGTGGGCTGGAGGCACCTTCTACAAACACACTGGAACCCGATACAGCCTCGGTAGGGTGAGATAAGCGTGTTGTCTCTCTTCATGTCTCTCTAACTGAGTTCTGAAGGGATGCATAGCGGAGCTATCATTACCAGGTCAATATCATTACCAGGATTTTGGGGTGTGGAGTGTGGGTGTGAGACAGACGGAGAGAGAGGGAGAGAGAGAGGGAGAGAGAGAGACTGAGAGAGAGACAGAAAGAGAGAGAGACTGAGAGAGAGACAGAGAGAGAGACTGAGAGAGAGACAGAAAGAGAGAGAGACTGAGAGAGAGACAGAGAGAGAGACTGAGAGAGAGACAGAAAGAGAGAGAGACTGAGAGAGAGACAGAAAGAGAGAGAGACTGAGAGAGAGAGAGACTGAGAGAGAGACAGAGAGAGAGACTGAGAGAGAGACAGAAAGAGAGAGAGACTGAGAGGGAGAGAGGGAGAGAGAGAGACTGAGAGAGAGAGAGACTGAGAGAGAGACAGAGAGAGAGACTGAGGGGCGGTCTGATTCAGGGTCGGACCGTAGCGGAGCGTTTTGCGCCGACAGGAAACACGCTTGGCTGAGGTCACAGCGCGGCGCCAACCGACACAGGGCTGTGGGCGGGGGGTGGGGGGGCGGGCACACACACACGCACACACACACACACACACACACCAAGTACACTACCCTCAGCGTGCTGGGCTGTCAGCGGCACCCACATGTAATAACATGAGGGAGGTGGAATAGGAGACTGTGGGGAGACTATGGGGGAGACGGGGGGGAGGGAACACCCTGATGCACAGAGGAGATGGGGGGAGGGGGGAGAGATGGGGGAGGGGGGAGAGCTGGGGGGAGGGGGGAGAGATGGGGGGAGGGGGGAGAGCTGGGGGGAGGGGGGAGAGCTGGGGGGAGGGGGGAGAGATGGGGGGAGGGGGGGGAGCTGGGGGGAGGGGGGGGAGCTGGGGGGGAGCTGGGGGGAGCTGGGGGAGCTGGGGGGAGGGGGGGGAGCTGGGGGGGAGCTGGGGGGAGCTGGGGGAGATGGGGGGGAGGGGAGAGAGGGGGGAGAGCTGGGGGGAGGGGGGAGAGATGGGGGGAGGGGGGGGGGCTGGGGGGAGAGCTGGGGGGAGGGGGGAGAGATGGGGGGAGGAGGGGGAGCTGAGGGGAGAGCTGGGGGGGAGAGATGGGGGGGGGGGAGAGCTGGGGGGGAGGGGGGGGGTCATCATGGTCTGTTAACACACTGGCATTCAGCTCTGCTTCACTCTGTACAAGATGTAGGAGACTCTAAAGTGGGTATATACTATTCTGTCTGTCTGTCTGTCTGTCTGCCTGTCTGTCTGTCTGTCTGCCTGTCTGTCTGTCTGTCTGTCTGTCTGTCTGTCTGTCTGTCTGTCTGTCTGTCTACCTGTCTGCCTGCCTGCCTGTCTGTTTGCCTGCCTGCCTGTCTGCCTGCCTGTCTGCCTGTCTGTCTGTCTGTCTGCCTGTCTGTCTGTCTGCCTGTCTGTCTGTCTGTCTGTCTGCCTGCCTGTCTGTCTGTCTGTCTGTCTGTCTGTCTGCCTGTCTGCCTGTCTGTCTCTCACCAGAAGCCAGCCCGTGCGTAGTGTTCTATGTAGAGCTGCTCGTCGGTGAATGGCGCCAGGTGGAGGTCACTGTAGGTCGGGAACATCACGCCTGGACGGGGAGACACGCCATCGTCATGGTTACCAACCATCTCCGCAGATGTACCGTCTGTTGTCAGCATCTCCGGGTGTGTGTGTGCGTCTGTGTGTGTGTGTGTGTGTGTGTGTGTGTGTGTGTGTGTGTTTTGCTGACCGTTGGGTTGCAGCCACTTCCTGGCGTGGACGTAGCTCTCCAGCAGCCGGTCGTTGAGCAGCATGTAGCCGATTGGCTCGGAGACGATGACGTCGACCAGCTCTGGACAGCTGACCTCCTCCACCCTCCCCTCCAGCACCGTGATCCTGTCTGACACGGCGTTGCAGTTCACCAGGAGCTGAGGAGCAGAGAGGAGGAGAGGAGGAGAGGAGAGGAGGAGAGGACAGAGGAGAGGAGAGAGGAGAGAGGAGAGGAGGAGGACAGAGGAGAGGAGGGGAGAGGAGAGGAGAGGAGAGGAGAGGAGAGGAGGAGTGGAGGAGAGGAGGAGAGGAGGGGAGAGGAGAGGAGGAGTGGAGGAGAGAGGAGAGGAGGGGAGGGGAGAAGAGGAGTGGAGGAGAGATGAGAGGAGGAGAGGAGGGGAGGGGAGAGGAGGAGTGGAGGAGAGATGAGAGGAGGAGTGGAGGAGAGATGAGAGGAGGAGAGGGGGAGAGAGATGAAAGGAGAGGAGAGCTGAGGAGAAGAGAGGAGAGGAAGAGGGGACACACTCAACTGCTGTCAATCAAGACAGTTCTTACCTTAGCTACAGTATCGATACTTCATATTTAGTCTCACATAACTAGACCTAGCTGTGCCCCCTCCCTCTCCAAACCCCCTCATACAGCCCCCCTCCCTCTCCAAACCCCCTCATACAGCCCCCCTCCCTCTCCAAACCCCCTCATACAGCCCCTCCCCCCCCCCCCCCCCCCCCGCCTCTGCGGAGCGACATTCTGCAGAGGAAATGACTGGAGGCAGATTCTGGCCTGAACCCCAGTTCATGGAGGGAGGGAGGAGGTGAAAGAGAAGGAGGGAGAGGGGGAGAGAGGGATGGAGGGATGGAGGAGAGGTATTTGCATGCTTGAGTGGTACATGGCTGAACAGTTGTCCAGAGTCCTGGGTGTTCTGTCTCCCCTCCTGTGGATTAAGCACTAGTGCTATAGTACACTACTGCTATAGAAGACTACTGCTTGAGTACACTACTGCTACAGTACACTACTGCTACACTGCTATACCGCTATAGTACACTACTGCTATAGTACACTACTGCTACAGTACACTACTGCTATAGTACACTACTGCTAGAGTACACTTCTGCTACACTACATTACTACTACAGTACACTATTAAAGTACAGTATACTACTACTACTACTACTACTACTACTACTACTACTACTACCACTACTACTACACTACTACTACTACTACTACTACTACTACTGATACTACTACTACTACTACTACTACTACTACTACTACTACTACTACTGATACTACTACTACTACTACTACTACTACTACTACCACTACCACTACCACTACTACTACTACTACTACTACTACTACTACCACTACTACTACTATTACTACTACTACTACTACTACTACTACTACTACTATATACTATACGATATACAGACCCTGTGTTGTCTACCAGGTGTACAGTACCTGTGTGTCTTGTCTACCAGGTGTACAGTACCTGTGTGTGTTGTCTACCAGGTGTACAGTACCTGTGTCTTGTCTACCAGGTGTACAGTACCTGTGTGTCCAGTCTACCAGGTGTACAGTACCTGTGTCTGGTCTACCAGGTGTACAGTACCTGTGTGTCTTGTCTACCAGGTGTACAGTACCTGTGTGTACTTGGCCGCAGGGCCCGCCTCCACGGTGTACACCCTCCTGGCTCCCGCCTGCAGAGCGAAGAAGGAGAGGATCCAGGATCCGCAGCCCACGGCCAGCACCACCTGAGGCAGAGACACGCAGGACGGTCAGAGGGGCCCCTGGAACCACGGGGGTCATCTGGGGGTACAGGACCTTACCTTGTCTCTGGAACCAGGGTGGTCATCTGGGGG
>NC_140263.1:4147706-4167706 GCF_949987555.1 Borostomias antarcticus | reverse complement strand
AGAGCTGGGATTCGAACCGCTGACCCTTCTATCACTGAACGACCCGCTCTACCAACTGAGCTACAGCCGCCCCTGAGGTGATGGGACACCATAAACCCATGATGTGTGATTCCACTCAACACTAATCTGTGTGTGTGTGTGTGTGTGTCCGTCCCGCAGCAACAAGGAGCAGGTGCAGGGTGTGATCCAGTCGTTCCGAGGGAACGTGATCCAGATGTTGCGCCACTCGACGGCGTCCACGTTGGTGGAGTACGCCTACAACGACAAGGCCGTCCTCGCGCAGAGACTCATGCTAGTGGAGGAGATCTACGGGAACACCTTCACCGTCTGCAGGGTGGGGACACACACACACACACACACCTACACTCACACACACACACACACCTACACCTACACACACACACACAGACACCTGCAACACGTGGCACTTCCCACCCCCCATAGACGCACACTTGAACTGGTTGAAGCATGTACTTACTGTGTGTGTGTGCGTGTGCGTGTGTGTGTGTGTGTGTGTGTGTGTGTGTGTGTCAGTCGGCAGAGTGTCCCACGCTGGAGAAGGTTCTGGAGACCTTCCCAGCCAAGCTGAACAGCATCATGGAGGAGATGAAACAGATCCTCACACCCATGGCACAGAAGTAAGGACACACACACACTGAACACACGCACACACACACACTGAACACATTCGCGCACACTTACGGAACACACACACACACACACACGCACTGAACACAGACACACACTGAACACACACACACACACTTACGGAACACACACACACTGAACACACACTTACGGAACACACATACACACACTGAACACACGCACACACACTTACAGAACACACACACACACACACACACACACACCCCTCTGACGTGTGTGTCCTGTCCCCAGGGAAGCGGTGGTGAAACACTCTCTGGTCCACAAGGTGTTCCTGGACTTCTTCCAGCTGTGCCCGTCCAAGCTGAGGACGGAGATGATCGAGTCCATCCGGGAGTCGGTGGTGTACATGGCCTACACACACGACGGCGCCAGGGTCGCCATGCACTGCCTCTGGCACGGGACGCCCAAGGTAGGCACACACACACACACACACACACACACACACACACACACACACACACACACACACACACAGGGAGGGAGGGAGGGAGGGAGGGAGCTCTAGATGCCTGTTGTGCTAAACTCAAGATGGACGTCCAGAGAGATGGACACGGTGGAGTGACGCGTCTGTCTCAACGTGGACGTCCAGAGAGATGGACACGGTGGAGTGACGTGTCTGTCTCAACTTGGACGTCCAGAGAGATGGACACGGTGGAGTGACGTGTCTGTCTCAAGATGGACGTCCAGAGAGATGGACACGGTGGATTGACGTGTCTGTCTCAAGATGGACGTCCAGAGAGATGGACATCGTGGAGTGACGCGTCTCTGTTCTGCGTTTCAGGACAGAAAAGTCATCATCAAAACCATGAAGACGTACATGGTGAAGTTTGCGACGGTAAGCGTGGTCTAACGAGACGCCGCTCGCTCTGTGTGTGTGTGCGTGTGTGTGTGTGTGCGTGTGTGTGTGTGTGTGTGTGAATCCCGTGGTTGGTGAAGCCTCCGTGTGTTCTGCCCTCCAGGGGGAGTTCGGTCACCTGGCGCTGCTGGCCGTGTTCGACAGCGTGGACGACACCAAGCTGGTCAAGCAGGCCGTCCTCTCAGTAGGTCCTTCCTAGTGTTCCACACACATCAGAACCCAAACACTGCTCCTCCTATAAGAACCAAACGCTGCTCCTCAGCCCCCAGTCTGGAGCTGTTCAGTGTTCTGCTGTCGTTCTCTCTCATTTCCTGTCGTTCTCTCTTATTTCCTGTCGTTCTCTCATTTCCTGTCGTTCTCTCTCATTTCCTGTCGTTCTCTCATTTCCTGTCGTTCCCTCATTTCCTGTCGCTCTCTCTCATTTCCTGTTCTCTCTTCCTGTCGTTCTCTCTCATTTCCTGTTCTCATTTCCTGTCGTTCTCTCTCATTTCCTGTTCTCTCTTCCTGTCGTTCTCTCTCATTTCCTGTTCTCATTTCCTGTCGTTCTCTCTCATTTCCTGTCGCTCTCTCATTTCCTGTCGCTCTCTCATTTCCTGTCATTCTCTCTCATTTCCTGTCGTCCTCTCTCATTTCCTGTCATTCGCTCTCATTTCCTGTCGTTCTCTCTCATTTCCTGTCGTTCTCTCTCATTTCCTGTCGTTCTCTCTCATTTCCTGTCATTCCCTCATTTCCTGTCATTCGCTCTCATTTCCTGTCGTTCGCTCTCATTTCCTGTCGTTCTCTCATTTCCTGTCGTTTTCTCTTATTTCCTGTTCTCTCTCATTTCCTGTTCTCTCATTTCCTGTCGTTCTCTCATTTCCTGTCGTTCTCTCTCATTTCCTGTCATTCTCTCTCATTTCCTGTCGTCCTCTCTCATTTCCTGTCGTCCTCTCTCATTTCCTGTCGTCCTCTCTCATTTCCTGTCGCTCTGTTTTACTTCCTGTGTCTGCTCTCCCTCCTCCCCTCTGCAGGAGATCCTGGCGTCCCTGGATGACATCATCAGTAATAAGTACGGCAGGAAGGTTCTTCTGTACCTGCTGAGCCCGCGGGACCGAGCCCACCTGCTACCTGAGATGATCCAGGTGCTGCAGAGGGGCGACGGCAACGCACACAGGTGAGACACACACACACACACACACACAGGTGAGACACACACACACACACACACACACACACACACACACACACACAGGTGAGACACACACACACACACACACACACAGACAGGTGACATACACAGGTGAGACACACACACACACACGGGTGAGACACACACACACACACAGGTGAGACACACAGACAGACAGGTGAGACACACAGATAGACAGGTGAGACACAGACAGGTGAGACACAGACAGACAGGTGAGACACAGACAGGTGAGACACAGACAGACAGGTGAGACACACACAGACAGGTGAGAGACACACAGACTGTCGCCACGGAAGACGGATGGCAGACAGATGGACAGACACAGAAAGACAGAGAGACAGAGACAGACAGAGGGCTGTGATCCCAGATAGGGAGATGGAGGGATATGATTGGTTGAAGAGCTGGCCTTGTCTGTGTGTAATGAACAGTTAAGCTGCTCTGCGTCAGATAAAGGGATATGATCGTGTGTGTGTGTGTGTGTGTGTGCCCGTGTGTGTGTGTGTGTGTGTGCGAGACAGTAAGAAGGACGTCTCGCTGCGTCGTAAGGAGCTCCTGGAGACCGTGTCCCCCCCGCTGCTCCAGTACCTGTGTGACAACGCCGTCTCCATGGTGACGGACAACGCCACCAGCGTGGTGGTGAGCGACATCCTGGGCTCGGCGGCGGGGGACCTGCTGCCCGCCATGCGCGCCGTGGCCGAGCTCGCCACGCGACCCTTCACCCCCGGGGGGACGGACGGACAGGTGGGTGGTGGGTGGGGGTGTGTGGCGACGACTGTGTGTGTGTGTGTGTGTGTGTGTGTGTGTGATGATGATGATGATGATGGTGTGTGTCCTCTGTTGCAGCTGCACATGTGTGAACACCCGGCAGGTCACCTGGTCCTGAAGTGGCTCATAGAACAGGACGCCAAGATGGCGGAGGCTGGGAGGGAAGGTAGGTCTACTTTGTCTGTACTGTCTCTCTACTCTATCTGTGTGTCTACTGTCTCTCTGTCTACTGTCTCTCTATCTGTGTCTACTGTCTCTCTACTCTATCTCTAGTGTCTCTACTCTCTCTACTGTGTCTAGTCTCTCTACTGTGTGTCTACTGTCTATACTGTGTGTCTACTCTGTCTAACTTGTCTCCTGTCTCTATCTGTGTATCTACCGTCTCTTCTGTCTCTCTACTCTGTGTGTCTACTGTCTCTCTGTCTACTGTCTCTCTATCTGTGTGTCTACTGTCTACTCTTTCTCTACTCTATCTGTGTGTCTACTGTACTCTTTCTCTACTCTATCTGTGTGTCTACTGTCTCTACTATCTCTCTAGTGTCTCTACTCTCTCTACTGTCTCTCTACTCTGTGTGTCTACTATCTCTCTACTCTATCTCTAGTGTCTCTACTCTCTCTACTGTGTCTAGTCTCTCTACTGTGCGTCTACCCTCTCTACTGTGTGTCTACTCTGTTTCTGCTGTGTGTCTACTGTGTCTCTACTGTGTGTCTACTCTGTTTCTGCTGTGTGTCTACTGTGTCTCTACTGTGTGTCTACTCTGTGTAACTTGTCTCCTGTCCCCAGAGCGTTTCTCCAGAGTCCTGCTGGACACGGTGGGGCTGGACAAGCTGAAGACCTGGGTTCAGGTCAACAGAGGGGCCCTGGTGCTCTGCTGGTAGGCGCACACACACACACACACACAGACGAAAACACAGAGACACACACACGCACACACACACACACACAAACTACAATAGCACAATAGTACAAGAGCCACAGTTGTTGTATAGCTCTCCATCTGTCTCTCCTCTCTCTCTCTCTGCTCTCTCTATCTGTATCTGTTCTCTCTTCTCTCGCTCTGTCTCTGTTCTCTCTCTGCCCTCTCTCTGCTCTCTCTCTCTCTGCTCTTTCTTTCTCTCTCTGCTCTCTCTGCTCTCTCTCCCTGCTCTCTCTCTCAGACATTAGCATGTAGAGATGACGTTGATAGATTAGCATGTAGTCGGACATGACTGTAGGTCAAAACCCAGTTGTAATTGTTCCTTCTCTCTTATAGGAATATTAATCAACATGTGTCTCTCTCTCTCTCTCTCTCTCCCCACCAGCCTCCTGCGCAGCGCAGACGAAGGGGTCGCCGCGGAGGTCAAGGCGGAGTTAAAGGTCATCGTCTCCGACCTCCAGAAGATCAAGAACAGTAAAGGAGTGGAGGTCCTTCTGGAGAAGCTCGCTGCATAGTGACCATAGTTCTATATGAGATGTACGATTAAAAACCCGCTAAAAATGACATCAAATACTGTCCCTTACCATCCCAACACACACACACACACACACACACCTTTCCGTGCAGGATGTACGTCTAAAGCCGGGTTCAAACACAACAGCCGGAACGAGACGCTAGTTTTCAAAATGTCCGCCTCGCCGCGAGTCTTCCCAGAAGATTTGACACGTTCGAATCTCATAAACTCTGTTTTTAGAACCGTCAGCGTTCAAAACAACAATCGAAACTTTCTTCTAAAGCGATCTCATCTGCGTGTGGACACAGCTTAACTGACCCAGCTTAACTGACGTCCACCCAGGCTACCGACCGGTCTGCCGATGACTGGTCTCTCTCAGCGAGCGTCGGTAGATCTCACCACAGCCGGAAGCTCGCTCTCCACTCCCGGAAGTAATCTGCTGATATGAGGTTTCTGGTGGAAATATTGAAATGTAACGGAAACGGACTTATTCTGGGGCAGGGAGATTTTTTTTTTGTAAGATTTTGTAACTGATGCTATGAACGTGTTGCGCTATACTGGCTGGCTGTCTACCCACTTGTATTAAACAATAAAAGATCTTTGGTTTGTACACGGATCGGTGTGTCTTTCCTGGTCGCACCTTCGAGTCTGAAGCCATGTTTCCATCCACTTGTCAATCGAATTGTGTGAGGGTCGCTAAAAATATGAATGTGAATAAAGCCGGTGAACATGCGTTTCCATCTAGAGCTTTAAATCGGATAAAGCTTTTATCACAAAAGACTTTTATCGAACAAGAGAAAATCCGATGAGATCGACAGTACAAACCTTTTGTCGATTTTCATGATTTTTAATCGAATTTTACCGTTTCCATAAGGCATTTTTAATTCGATATAACTTAATTCGCATAAAACGTGTGGATGGAAACATGGCTTGAGAGAACGGGAACGTTGAGATTCACGTTCTAAGAGATGCCAGTTGACAACTGTGAGGTTTAGAGTGCCGAGATAAAAGCTACATTCTGCTTTGAAAGAGTGAATGCGTATCATGGGAATTAAAAGCTCTAGTTGAAAGTATAAAGCAGGTTTTTGAAAGTATAAAGCAGGTGTAATAAAGTATAAGAATTTTTTTTACTTTAATAATTGATAGCTTACCGACACGTTTAGAAATGAGGAATGGTTAGTAAGGAATGTCGTTGCATGCTTCAACAGTCAGTCTGAGTCAGGACCTTCTACCTACATCGTCCTGAGGGTGTTTCTGAGTAAACACACACACACACACACACACACACACACACACACACACTGGTGGATTAATCCACAGGACTGACCTTCCTGGCTGGTATGAGTCCCATCTGTCCTCCCCATGCTCTCTATCCAGATGTCCAGATCAGCTTTACTCTCTGGAGAAGCCCCCTTCTCACCCCCCCCCCCCCCCCTCTCCTCCTCTGCTCTGGTCAGCAGGGTCACTACGCCCCCCCCCCCCTCTCCTCCTCTGCTCTGGTCAGCAGGGTCACTACGCTACCCCCCCCCCCCCTCTCTCCTCCTCTGCTCTGGTCAGCAGGGTCACTACGCCCCCCCCCCCCCCTGGGAGGAACAGGTCAACCTGGTCTAGACAGAACGCTTCACTAGAGCACATCTAGAAACTACTTCTCAATTACTCCTAGCACACTAACAAGTCTCTGGACACGCTAGTCCTCAACTACCCTAGCACACTAACAGTCTCTGGACACGCTAGTCCTCAACTACCCTAGCACACTAACAGTCTGAACACACTAGTCAACTACCCTAGCACACTAACAGTCTCAACATGCTAGTCAACTACCCTAGCACACTAACAGTCTCTGGACACGCTAGTCCTCAACTACCCTAGCACACTTAGTCTGAACACACTAGTCCTCAACTACCCTAGCACACTAACAGTCTGAACACACTAGTCAACTACCCTAGCACACTAACAGTCTTTGAACACACTAGTCAACTACCCTAGCACACTTAGTCTGAACACACTAGTCCTCAACTACCCTAGCACACTTAGTCTGAACACACTAGTCAACTACCCTAGCACACTAACAGTCTTTGAACACACTAGTCAACTATCCTAGCACACTAACAGTCTCTGGACACGCTAGTCCTCAACTACCCTAGCACACTAACAGTCTCTGGACACGCTAGTCCTCAACTACCCTAGCACACTAACAGTCTTTGAACACACTAGTCAACTACCCTAGCACACTAACAGTCTCTGGACACGCTAGTCCTCAACTACCCTAGCACACTAAGTCTTCACACCTCGCTTGCCTGTAGAAAACACAGATCTACTGTTCAAATTCGTATTATTACATTATTGAAAACTGATTTTCCTACGTTCAGTGAGCGGTCAATGAAAGAGTCTGGTATCAGAGTCACTAGTGGACAGACCAGGACAGGACAGGACAGGGACGTTGGGCAGCCTGTGGAGGACAGAATCGGACGGGTGGACAGGAGAAGTGACCCTGTCTGTCTAATCCACCGGTCACAGAAACAAACGCAAGAAACAAGCTGCCTCCATATTCACCAATCCTCTTTAGAACATGCAATCCTCCACAGAGGCCCGTACATGTATGACCTGCCCTTCAACTCATCCAGCTGTTCAATCTTCAACTCCAACGTGTGGCTGTCCTGTGGATTACGTGTCACGCTTGACGACACACACACACACACACACACACACTCGCAGGGCAGGTAGCTCAGGGGTGGATGGTGTGTGTGGAATAAACAAAGAACGAAGATGGTTCATATTTTTGTTTCAAGTATCGACACAAAGGAGTGAAATAAATGTAAAATATCTCCTCTTGTAGAAATTCTTCTACACCATGAACTCCAGCAGCCTCTGGTAACATTGAAGAACCGTTTTAATGATCATAGCAGCCTCTGGTAACATTGAAGAACCGTTTTAATGATCATCGTCGAGGCAGATAAGGATAATATCAAGATAATAGCAAGATTTTCAAGAATTGATTAATGAGATGTTATATATGTACAGGAGTATCTCAGAAAATTTGAATATTGTGGAAAGTTCATTATTTTCCGTGATTTAATTCAAAAAGTGAAACTTTCATATATTATAGATTCATTACACATGTAGTGAAATATTTCATGGCTGATTGCCTCCATGTCGCTCCACGTTGGTCAGTATCTGGTCAGTATCTGGTCAGTACTGGTCAGTATCTGGTCAGTATTGGTCAGTGCTGGTCAGTACTGGTCAGTCTCCTGGCAGCAGTCCCCCAGCCTGCGGAGGGCCCTCTGGGTCAAGCGGATCTTCCCCCGGGCCCTCAGCTGGGAGCTGGACTCGCTGGCCCTCAGCTTGGCGTAGTAGTGGGAGAACTTGTTGTAGAGGATGGAGATGGGCATGCCGTTCAGGATGATGCCGTAGGAGATGCAGGCGGCGGTCAGCAGACGCCCCAGGTGGGTCTCTGGGAACACGTCCCCGTAGCCCACCGTCGAGATGCTCACCTGGGATAGGGGGGGACATCAGTATGCTGTATGTCTGGGGTCAACCAGGGTCAGAGGTTGAGCTGGGTTTAGGGTCAGAGGTTGAGCTGGGTTTAGGGTCAGGGGTTGAGCTGGGTTTAGGGTCAGAGGTTGAGCTGGGTTTAGGGTCGGGTCAGAGGTTGAGCTGGATTTAGGGTCAGGGGTCAAAGGTTGAGCTGAGTTTAGGGTCAGAGGTTAGAAGTTGAGCTGGGTTTAGGGTCAGAGGTCAAAGGTTGAGCTGAGTTTAGGGTCAGGGGTCGAGCTGGGTTTAGGGTCAGGGTCAGAGGTTGAGCTGGGTTTAGGGTCAGGGTCAGAGGTTGAGCTGGGTTTAGGGTCAGAGGTCACAGGTGGAGCTGGGTTTAGGGTCAGGGTCAGAGGTTGAGCTGGGTTTAGGGTCAGAGGTAGAGCTGGGTTTAGGGTCAGAGGTCAGGTGTCTCACCGCAGCCCACCACCATGCGTGAGGGATGGAGGTGAAGTTGGTGTCGGGGACGTCGTGCTCCACGGTGTAAACCATCGCTGAGAAGATAAAGATCCCCATGGCGATGAACAGGAACAGGCATCGCACCTGATCACCACCACAACAACAACAACAACAACAAACAACAACAGAATCAGTCACATACAGTATGTATTCTGTATTGTTTTTTGTTATGGTTGGTTGCACTTCCTCTGAAGCCTGACAACTTCCAATCTCTTCTCTCCTCCATTCTCCTCTCATCCCTCCCTCCTCCTCCTCTCCTCCTCCTCCTCCTCCTCCTCTCCTCCTCCTCCCCCTCCTCCCTCCTCCTCCTCCTCACCTGCTGGTAACACTGTCTCAGCGTGAAGCCGAACGCCCTCAGTCCGGTGGAGTGTCTCGCCAGCTTCAGGATCCTGAAGATCCTCATGAGCCTCATGATGCGCAGCACCTGTCCCAGCTTCCCCACGCGGCCCACCGTCTCGCTGTCGCCGTGGCGCCGCTGCTCCTCCGTCTCCAGGCTCTCCAGGAGCAGCTGGAGGTAGAGCGGCAGGATGGCCATGAGGTCCACGGCGTTCAGGACGCTGCGACGAAAGCGCCGCAGGTCGGGCGTGGAGACCAGGCGGAGGAGGTACTCCACGGTGAAGAACGCGATGCAGAGGGTCTCCACGTGCTCGCCGTGGCTCCGCCCGCTGGGCCGGCCCGCCGGCGTCCGGTACTGCATCTCCGCCACGGTGTTCAGCGACATGGCGACCAGCGACACCAGCACGAAGAAGCTGGACGCCACCGCCATGAGCTTGGCGGGCACGGAGGAGAAGGGCTTCTCCATCAGGTTCCAGAGGACGCGGCGCTGGCGGCCGAACGCCATGCCGAGGAAGAGCTCGGCGTTCTCCTCCGTCTCCACCTCCTCCTCGAGCTGCCGCTGGATCTTCAGACGCTCGGACAGCTCGTCCTGGCGCTCCTCGAACGAGACGCGGCAGCAGCGGGGGCTGCTACGGATCCGGACGCCCCAGTAACTGATCTCCTCCAGGAAGTTACGAGGGCACAGCTCGTCTGGGGGTGAGGGGTCAAGGGGTCAAGGTCAGAGGATATTGTTGATCAGAATCAGAATTATTCTGATACAGATTCAGCATCTTCTTAACAGGTTAAAAAATTGTTTGGAGTGTCTTGTAAGCCCATCTGGGATGGGTACCTTTGATGGTGCCTGACACTATGATCAATCAATCAATCAACCAACCAGTAAATCAATCAATCAATCAATCAATCAATCAAGCAAGCAATCAATCAAGCAATCAAGCAATCAAGCAATCAAGCAATCAAGCAATCAAGCAATCAAGCAATCAATCAACCAATCAACCAATCAATCAACCACATCTCATCATCTGCCCTTCACAAATATTATAGTATATATATAAACCTTGTATTTATTTTAATCTGCTTTGGTACATCTCCTGTTCTTCATTGTGTATTTGTTTGTCCTTGTCCTTTGTCCCTGTGTACTGCTACTGTAACAATCCATCAGTCCATCCACCCATCCATCCACCCATCCATCCATCCATCCATCCACCCATCCATCCATCCACCCATCCATCCATCCACCCATCCATCCACCCACCCTCCCTCCCTCCCTCCACCCACCCATCCATCCACCATCCACCCATCCCTCCCTCCCTCCCTCCCTCCCTCCCTCCCATCCATCCATCCATCCATCCATCCATCCCTCCCTCCCTCCCTCCCTCCCTCCCTCCCTCCCTCCCTCCCTCCCTCCACCCATCCATCCGCCCCTCCCTCCCTCCCTCCCTCCCTCCCTCCCTCCACCCATCCCTCCCTCCCTCCCTCCATCCTACCTTTAATCCATAGCACCCCAGTCCTGTAGAAGTGGAAGATGTTGTGGAAGATGTCGGGGTCCCTGTCAAAGAAGAACTCGTTGTTGTGGACCGTGTAATCGTCACACAGGTCCAGCCTCCTGCTGTGGTCCAGGCAGGTGGCCAGCCGGCCGATGCGTGTCCTGGGGTACCTGGCGGCCGCGCTGTGGGAGATCTGGTACACCTTCCCGCCCACGTTGATGTTCAGCACGCCGCTCCTGGAGGAGGAGGAGGAGGAGGAGGAGCCGAGCGGCCAGGATGGCGAGGCGGCGGCGTGGACGACGTCGTCCTCCAGCTCGTCCTCGTCCTCGGTGGATACGTCGTCGACGTCCCGGTTGATCTCCGGAGCGCTGGTCCACGCCGTCATCGGGAGCGTCAGGCGGCCCGGCGGGTCCAGCTCCCCCGTGGGGAGGCTGACCACGTCGTTTGGGAAGAGGCGCTGGCGCCTGGTCTTCAGCTGTGGCATGGTCGTCGTGTGTTCGGGTGTGTGTGAGTGTGTGTGTGTGTCTTGTCCGCCCGCCACGGCTCACTGCCAGAGAGGAAGTACCCATCTGATAACCCCTAGCTGGTTGTCGCGCACACACACACACACACACACACACACACACACACACACCGCTGAGTGGAGAGATAACGCCGGCTAATGTTGCTTTCTAAGAGGATCTGGCTGCTTAACGTTTTATATTCTATCATCCTCTTCCCCTCTCTCTCCCTCCATCTATCTCCCTCCCTTCCCCCCTCTCTCCCCCTCTCTCCCTCCCTCCATCTATCTCCCTCCCTCCCTTCCCCCCTCTCTCCCCCTCTCTCCCTCCCTCCATCTATCTCCCTCCCTCCCTTCCCCCCTCTCTCCCCCTCTCTCCCTCCCTTCCCCCCTCTCTCCCCTTCTCTCCCTCCCTCCCTCTCCCCCTCTCTCTGTCCTCTCCTCCCTCTCTCCCCTTCTCTCCCTCCCTCCATCTCTCTCCCTCCCTTCCCCTCTCTCCCCTTCTCTCCCTCCCTCCATCTCTCTCCCTCCCTTCCCCTCTCTCCCCTTCTCTCCCTCCCTCCATCTCTCTCCCTCCCTTCCCCCCTATCTCCCCTTCTCTCCCTCCCTCCCTCTCTCTCTGTCCTCTCCTCCCTCTCTCTCCCCTTCTCTCCCTCCCTCCCTCCCTCCATCTCTTTCTCACCACTTTCTCCCTCTCTCCCCCTCTCTCTGTCCTCTCCTCCCTCTCTCTCTGCTCTCTCTCTCTCTATCCATCCCTTATTCCTCCTGACAATTATTGGACATTTGGACTGACGCCTACAGCTGTCATCTGTCTGTTTCTGCATCTTGTGTACCGTACCCTTCCTCCGACCTGCAGATAAAAGGAGATGAGTGAAGATGGTTCCAGACTCGGACCTCTTTGTCTTTCTGCTCATTAAACATATTGTGGTTCTCCACTCAAACTCCGCCTCCTGTCTGCTACATCTCCCTAACCCTATTCTATTGTGTGGTTCTATCTGGAGTACACACACACACACACACACACACACACACACGCCCCTCAAACACACCCCTCACAATTAACTCTTTACTATTATTTGAATTGTTTCAGGCAAATGAAAAATGAGCTAAAATGTGCTCAACTCACAATAGTTTTAAGTCTTTTAACAACTGGATGCTCAATCCTCAAAAAAAGCAGACCTATGAAAGAGAGACTAGGCACTTCAAGTTGATCCACTTTCATTTGCCAGACATTTCGGGTAATAGGGAGCCAGAGGGTAAACTACGCCCTCTACTGGTTGTTTTTGCATATAACGATAGTTGTGCTTACATAGAGCGTAGGCCTGTTGTGGTTTTTCACACGCCTCTGTAATATGATCTTTAGAAACGAAATAGCTTCCTCACTTGCTAAGCACAACTAGTGATTCATAAAGACAGATTGATGAAAACAACCGTTTCGCGGCAGAAAATAGATTTTTTAGAAGCTGCATTCTCAGTGCCCCGTCCGCCGCCATTACATGGATATACTGGCTCGCGCTGGATTTTACATTTCTTCTACAGGCCTCCGAATTACACCAAAGTGATCTCGGTGAGTCAAACGTCTTATAACATGCTGTAAATAAGGTCCAGGTTGTCAAAAACGAGCATTCTCCTTTAAAACTATTTCTCCAGTGTTCTGACAAGACTGTCTGGTAGGTTCTGCAGTGCGGGGAACCGTGTAAAACAAGGAACATGGAACAGGAACCATCACTCACTTGGCCCCATGACAGTCCCGGGGGCTCTTTCTATGGAATTCGAGCTTCCCGTTGGCTCCCTGTGTAGAATGTGGATTTATGAGATGGTTTCAGCTTCCATCTGTGCCCCCTAACTCCATCATACGGTCTATTCAGACTGACATGCAGAGGTTCTGCGATTCAAAGCCCTGGTGCTTTATATAGAACCATAATCCCGCTGGCAGCGCCACCGTCATGGGAGAGAGGGCGAGAGAGGGGGAGGAAGGAGGCGAGCCTCTGGTGATGATCTCTGTGTTGTAGTGATAAATCCAGGTCACCATCAGAACTATATGCAGATGGATTAAACCAGTTGGTTGGTTCCCAACGGATTACGTTCTTGGAAACATTGCACACATCTCTCAGGGCTGATGTCCATGGGTGTTAGTGGAGAAAGTGTGTGTGTGTGTGTGTGTGTGTCAACCTTCCTTTTTTAAGGATTACTGCAAAGCAGTATGACTTCCTGTTTGTCACAACTGAAGCTATACTGCCCCCTGTCTCTACCACCGTAACAATCTAGACCTCTGGCAAACCACTTCCAGGTCAAAGGGTCACAGCAGGTCAGAACAAACCACTTCCAGGTCAAAGGGTCACAGCGGGTCTGGACAAACCACTTCCAGGTCAAAGGGTCACAGCAGGTCTGAACAAATCACTTCCAGGTCAAAGGGTCACAGCAGGTCTGAACAAACCACTTCCAGGTCAAAGGGTCACAGCAGGTCTGAACAAACCACTTCCAGGTCAAAGAGTCACAGCCGGTGTGGGTGTCGTTTTATTTGAAGTGATTGTAAATCGGTGTCGTCTTCACAATACAGAGCTTCTGAGTCCCCCTGTACAAGGCTATAAAAGTTCACAGCAACGGCACACAAACATACAAAATAGTTTAACAAATTCAGTGTTGTTTTGTTTGTTTTTTTAAATACATCTTCCTCTACCCAGATACTATGCCCAACCATAGCAAAAATTGATTTCAGTCAAATGTATACAATCTTATTTACAGGAGTAGCGAGGGGTCAAAGTGCATCAGAGTCCTGATTCTGGTGGCTGTGGGGGGTGGAGGATTAGGGGGAGGGGTTATATACAATGTTTACAAACGCGTGTGCCACCACATTCCCCGCACAGAGCTCAGCTTTAGAAGGAGGCTTTTCTGGAGGTAATGCTGATTAGGAAAAAAAAGGAAGTAATGTACATCTTAAAGACAGCACTGTCTAAAACATCTTAAAGACATCACCGTCTAAATTTGCTTCTCGTTAATATGCACACCCCCGCATCGCTTAGAAACCACGATGACCTACGACCTCAATACGAGGCCAGACGAGAATCGTTGACCCGTGATTGGGCGACAGAGGAAGGGGGAGGGATTAGAGAGGCCACACACCCCATAATCCCGCTGACACTTTGGACATACTTGGTGTGCGAGTCAGACATGGCTCATTAGCATATTCGCACACGTAATGGAGTCCCCGCGCCCCTGATAAACAACAACAAGGTAATGCACTTCAAAAGGCTTGTGGTCGTTAGCTCCGCCAGGGAAAAAGCCGTTGGCACGGAAACAGAGTGTTGAGAAGTGGGTTAGGAGAGGTCATCATCTGTGTTGACCACCGAGATCTAGAGAGAAGGAGGGAGGGAGAGAATGAGACTGCTAATTCACATACAATAGATAGAGAATTAATTTATTAAAATTTAATTAGCGGCTTGGGAGGTCTGCCTGTAATGGGGGATGCAGGGGATTGGCTGATGTGTTGAAGGTACAGGATCAATTGTTTAGAGGGGAGCGGGACATTAAGGGATTACCAGTTCACCAAATCACACTCCTGTAATCTCAGTCACACTCCTGTAATCTCAGTCACACTCCTGTAATCCCAGTCACACTCCTGTAATCCCAGTCACACTCCTGTAATCCCAGTCACACTCCTGTAATCCCAGTCACACTCCTGTAATCCCAGTCACACTCTTGTAATCTCAGTCACACTCCTGTAATCTCTGTCACACTCCTGTAATCTCTGTCACACTCCTGTAATCTGTCACACTCCTGTAATCTCAGTCACACTCCTGTAATCTCTGTCACACTCCTGTAATCTCTGTCACACTCCTGTAATCTGTCACACTCCTGTAATCTGTCACACTCCTGTAATCTCAGACTACTGTAATCACAGTAACACTCCAGTAATCTCAGTCACACTCCTGTAATCTCAATAACACTCCTATAATCTGTCACACTCCTGTAATCTCAGACTACTGTAACGGTCATGTTGGAGCTGGGAGCTGATTGGCTACTCACTGCAGGGTAGGTGTGTCCTACGTTGGCGCCATGCCGGGTGATGTCAATGCTCAGGTCTTCTTCTGTGGTCTTCAGGTAGACCGGGTTGTCGAAATTCATCGTCTTCTGGTTCCTCAGCTGCCAGTTCCTCCACATCAGGTAGGCTCCGCCCACCGCCATGGCGAGCACCACTACCGGGGAGAGGGGGAGGAGCCAGACGAAGAAAACGTGTCGTTATAGGATCACCGCACGCCGACGTCTCCGAACCCGTGTGTGTGTGTGTGTGTGTGTGTGTGTGTGTGTGTGTGTGTGTATACACTCACAGACAGGCAGGATGGCCCAGGCAGCAGCTGATCCTCTAGCTGTGGAGTCGACTTCATGAATGGATGCGCTCACGTTGGCCTCTGCAGAACAACACGGCGAGAGTTACAACACACACACACACACACACACACGTCTATACACACCACCCTAACACGGGAGATAACACACCGATGTCCTGATGGTTGAGGATGTTGAGAGATGGCAGCAGAGAGAGAGAGAGAGAGAGAGAGAGAGAGAGAGAGAGAGAGAGAGAGTGACATGACTGGTAAACAGCAGGTGAATGGAGGGAGGAACATTGATTGGTTGTTCAAGATGGATGCTTCCACCAGTCTGCCAACTGGGACTGGCAGCCTCACCCTACCCTGGCACCCAACTCCGCTCTGGGGCATCCTACTGCCCGGCACTGCCCCCCTGCTGGGGCTCGGTCAAGGGCCCTGAACCTCAACAGTCTGGATCAACACCACACTGAACCTCAACAGTCTGGACCAACACCGCACTGATCCTCAAGGCCCAGACTGAACTGAGCTCTGCTTCCAAGTGTTAGCTGGTTAAAAGACTACAACTACGATCCAAACCCTGGTTAAAAGACTACAACTAGCAGTCCAAACCCTGGTTAAAATACTACAACTAGCAGTGCAAACCCTGGTTAAAAGACTACAAGTAGCAGTAGAAACCCTGGTTAAAAGACTACAACTACCAGTACAAACCCTGGTTAAAAGACTACAACTAGCAGTACAAACCCTGGTTAAAAGACTACAAGTAGCAGTAGAAACCCTGGTTAAAAGACTACAACTACCAGTACACACCCTGGTTAAAAGACTACAACTACCAGTACACACGCTGGTTAAAAGACTACAACTAGCAGTACAAACCCTGGTTAAAGACTACAACTAGCAGTACACACACTGGTTAAAAGACTACAACTACCAGTACACACACTGGTTAAAAGACTACAACTAGCAATACACACTGGTTAAAAGACTACAACTACCAGTACACACGCTGGTTAAAAGACTACAAATAGCAGTGCAAACCCTGGTTAAAAAGACTACAACTACCAGCAGAAACCCTGGTTAAAAGGCGGGAGGCAGGCGGGCAGGTGATGTCATTACCTGGGGGCGGGAGTATCAGCGCTTTTCCAGCGTCCTTTGAGGAAGGGGGCGTGGGAACTGTCATAAAAAAACAACAACAACAAAAAAATCTTTGGCAAAGTTGCTCAATCTAACTCAGACTTTCTGGAAGCCAAACCAAGCAGACAGACAGACAGAAGAGCAGCCCCAGCACCCTGCCAGACAGACACAGAGACAGACAGACACAGAGACAGACAGACAGAGAGACAGAGAGACAGAGAGACAGAGAGACAGAGAGACAGAGAGACAGACAGACAGACAGACAGACAGACAGACAGACAGAAGAGCAGCCCCAGCACCCTGCCAGACAGACAGAGAGAGACAGACACAGACAGACACAGACGGCAGCCACAGCACTCTGCTCAAGCCAGGGATACCACAGCTAGCTGACTGAGGGGTAGATACCACAGCTAGCTGACTAGAGGAGATACCACAGCTAGCTGACTAGAGAAGGAGATAACACAGCTGAGTAGAGATACCACAGCTAGCTGACTGAGGGGTAGATACCACAGCTAGCTGACTAGAGGAGATACCACAGCTAGCTGACTAGAGGAGATACCACAGCTAGCTGACTAGAGGAGATACCACAGCTAGCTGACTAGAGGAGATACCACAGCTAGCTGACTAGAGGAGATACCACAGCTAGCTGACTGAGGGGTAGATACCACAGCTAGCTGACTAGAGGAGATACCACAGCTAGCTGACTAGAGGAGATACCACAGCTAGCTGACTAGAGGAGATACCACAGCTAGCTGACTAGAGGAGATACCACAGCTAGCTGACTAGAGGAGATACCACAGCTAGCTGACTGAGGAGTAGATACCACAGCGATCAGGTCTGCTAACGAGGGGCTACGATGGCGATGATTGATGAGAAGACAGGTGAAGAGGGAGGAGAGGATATGATGAAAGAGTCTGACAGACATGACTGAAACGTATGTCGGTTCGTGATCATTAAACCCAGAGCACAGCTGCTCAGGAGGACTCCCTGGCCCCCAGACAGATTAACCCACCTCAGGAAGCCCCGCCCCCAGCCCCGCCCCCCCACCACCCTCAAACATAAAGGGCGCCCTGCTCGTAGCCAGCCAGCCGGCCCGGGGGCTGGGGGATAAAGACAGATGGATTAATTCCACCCACCTCTGCCCCTCTCCCAGCTTGGCTTCAAACTCCTGCTCACTTAAAAAAAAAAGCCTGAAACCCACAATGGCCCCCAGGGACCCCCCTGCTCCCCAAACCCCCCCCCCCAACCCAGAGCTGTCTGGCTCCACAGCTAAGAGTAGAAGCATTCAGTATTCATCTCCTGACTGAATACTGAACAACCCCGGTGCCGTCTGTAGACTTCTAAACACGAGGGGAGCGAGTTAGGGGAGACGGGGCACATAGAGACCAGCGGGAGAGACCGGCGGGGCCGACAAAGCGGGACGAGAGGAGGAGAGACCAGCGGGAGAAGGAGACCAGCCGGAAAGGGAGGAAGACAACAGGCCACAGCAGAGCAGACGATCAAGGACAGGAAGAAAAAACGGTATCATGACACGTCAGTTATAACCTTCAACTGTCACAATTTCACCTCATAAAGTCATAGTTTAACCCTCAACGGTCATTTGAACCTCGACTGTCACAGTTTCGTCTCAGTTTAACCCCCGAGTGCCCGGCACCGTGGCGTGTCTGACCTGGCCTGCAGCGGAGGCCATCGGCGGCCAGCTCCTGGTCCTGGGGACACAGACAGGTGAATTTGGGCGAGTGTTTGTTGATCTGCGGCGCGGGGAGGCACATGTAGCTGCAGCCGCCGTTCTCCCCCTTCTCACTGCACCAGTTGGTACCTGCGGGCGGTCGAAGACGAGCCAGGATATGAACAACAACATTAAAGTCGCACTGAAATGAAAAAAGCATTCTGTCCCATTTTGGTTCACATAATTGGTCACAGTGTTCACCTATTCAACGATGTATGCCAAAAAAATTACAAAATTCTACTTTTGTTGTAATCTTATATCAAAGTATAGAATTTCTTACTTCCTGGAAAACGGTAGGTCACGTGCAATGACGACAACAGGTACCTTCGATTTTAGGCCAATAATCTCACGACATCCACCCGTCAATCAACGCTATCCTTCTATCGAATCTGTCTAAAGTTCTTAAAACCCGTCCACTTGTCAATGTTCCAATCAAATTCCTCTAAACATATGTCCCACCCTCATAGCTTGTTTGCGTCGGAAATATGTCAAACTACGGAAGTTAGATGATCTCAAACGTCCGTTTCAGTGCGACTTTAAAGAGCACAATCTCTTATGCTATTAGCATGCTAGCGCTAGTTGCTAGTTGTCAGTTTGCTCTCGATCTCAAAACCCCTCCAAAACCCCTAAACCCTGTATAAATATCTCCATTTGCACGGTTGGAAGGGTTTGTGGTAAACGCCCCAGAAATTCGGCGTTATTAGACCTTGGTTGGACTTTAACAGACTGTGTTGTTTGGTCAGTTGAAACTGGTTTTCTTGTTGCCTGCATAGAAAAGAATGTGCATCTACTATCTTGTGTTTGTGGAACTAAGCGCCCTTGATCGTCTCCGCTCGCGCATTCCTCGCCACGCCAAATCTCTCCGTCGACAAAACAGGCATGAACCTGGAGTGTGTGTGTGTGGGGGGGGGGGGGGGGGGGGGCAAGGGCCTGGAAGCAACTAATACACCAAGGCTGACAGTATACTTGTTAACTGTAACTCCTAATTCGCCTTATTCACCTCAGCTGCCATATTGGTCAGCCTGACGTAATGAGGGGTGCGGATGCGGAAGTGCCCGTTGACTTCAATGTTAAAAGTTCACTGTAAAAACACCACTTCAAGAACCAAAATAGTCAAAACAACAGACTGAATACACTATCGGTGTTACAAACTCATCATTACCAGACTCCGATTGTTTTTCACTGCCGTTGTTTTCGCGTTTGGAAATACATGGGAGTGAATGCAGCTGACGGCTAACTATGGCTCATTCCATGTATTTCCAAACGCAAAAACAACGGCAGTGAAAAACAGAGTCTGGTAATGATGAGTTTGTAACCCCGATAGTGTATCAGTCTGTTATTTGGACTATTTTGGTTCTTGAAGTCGTGTTTTTACAGCGAACCTTTAACATTGAAGTCAACGGGCACTTCCGCATCCACACCCCAGACTGACCAATATGGCTGCCGGGTGAGTAAGGCGAATTGGGGGCCGCCATTTCTCAGATTGCAGGCTGAGTTTGACGGCCCCCCTACTGCTCCTGCTCCAGAGGGGGGTCCGGCGCGGCCGTACCGGACAGCTGGATGAGCTCGTGGTAGACGATGATGTCCTGCGGC